>NC_142742.1:1907500-2092500 GCF_051943395.1 Hippocampus bargibanti | reverse complement strand
GATGTGTGTGTGTGTTCTCGTTTGCGCCCCCCCGGTGGGGACTCATGTACCTGTGGGGACCTAAAATGAGGTCCCCACGGGCAATTTGCTCTGAAAGACTTCAAAGCATGTTTTAAAGACGTTTCATGACATTTCCTAAAGTGTCCTCACGGGGGCATTCCAGACCAAAAAAAAACTGTGAGTGTATGCGACCCTAATGGTTGCACACCAGTACTGCAGGTCCCCACCATGTAAGTGTGCATCACAACTGGTCCAGTCAATAGCGCCCCCCCGAATCCATGGTCAAAGGTGGTATTACACCTTGTTCACCTCAGTAGCGCCTAATCCATGGTTAAAAGTGGCATTACACGTTATAAGTAACTTTTTAATCTTGTGCGTGCGTTTGATCAAAGATTCTAGTGAAATAATTGATAATTCGATCAAAAGTTGGAAAAATAACAAAAATGAAATAGATTTGAAGAAAATTAATAATATATTTTTTCAAACACCAATGTCTCTTGGAGAAAAAAAAAGCGCCACCTGCTGGTAGTTTTGGTTTGACATGATTCGTTAAGTCCCCACGGAGTTGCAAAAAAACTGGAAAAATTAAATCAAGAATTATGTCATTTTAAAGTGATTTCTGAGTGAGCACAGACTAAAAAAAAATTGGGTCCTAAAATCAAATTTTTTATGAGTTTCATAAATATGTTTTTTTTTTTCATGTTTGAAATTGGGTTCCCACGGGTCAAAACGTTTGCACACCGTGTCCCCACCATGTAGCAAAAACGTGTGTGTGTGTGTGTGGACCTGCCAAAAGCAGAGAAAAAAAGAGGAGGAAGACTGAGTGATTTGAGGAGCCTCCTCCCTCACATATTTTGAAAAGCCAAGATCGCAAACGCTGGCATTCGGCGCAATAATGCATGACAGATGTACATCAACATGCTTTTTTCTCTCTCTCTCTCTCTCTCTCTCTCTCTCTCTCTCTCTCTCTCTCTCTCTATCTCTATCTCTATCTCTATCTCTATCTCTATCTCTATCTCTCTCTCTCTCTCTCTCTCTCTCTCCCCCAACCCCTCTTCACTCCCTCCTTCTCCCACTCAGTAGGACTCGATATTCTCATCGAATCAGTTGTGGAAGAGACTTTAATGTTCTGCTACTGGTCTATGAATCACTGAATTGTTTAGGTCCTGGAAAATGTATTAATAGTAATAATAATCATAATAATTGGATTGGATGTACAGTGAGACCTTAACTTATGAACATAATTGGTTCCCAGACAGAGTGTGTAAGGCGAAAAGTGTGTATCTCAAAAAAAAAATCCCATAGGAAACCATTAAAATGGGAATAATCCGTTCCCGGGTTTTCATAAAATATAGTTTTTAACTAAATAAGCCTTAAAACTACACACAACATACCTTATTCTATGTATAATAAATGTTCTATTGTATTGTAATGAAAGAAATACACTGCATTGTGGGGGTTTTTCGGTCCCATCATAGTAAAATTATCAGCAAAAAGCTCCAAGTAGGCGATCGACGTGTGCATTCAATGAGAGGTGGTGTGCAAAGTAGCGCCGGCTGGAGCGCTGTTCGGTCGTGTGCTTCCGCCGAAGATCACTCCGCCAGCCGTGGTGGGTGTGTATTATGAAAATAGTGCTTATTATAAGGTTCAATTTTCATAAATTAGGTGTTCTTAAGACGAAAAGTTTGTAAGTTGAGGTCTCACTGTACCTTTATTCGTCTCACAGTGGGGAAATTTACATTTTGCAGCAGCAAAGTTATGAAAGGAAGTGGAAAAGAAAGAAATAAGAAGAAAACAAAATACAGGAGCTGCTGGAAAGGCAGCCACTCTCGCGGCGCCATCTTGAAGTAAAAAAAAAAGCGGGTATAGCATGACAACACAAAGACACAGGGAGTCATTCATTCTTCAGCACTTGCTGTACACGCTTTGTGATAATCATACATTCGATTTATAAGCGCCTTTCAAAACTCTCAGGGTCACTTTACAGTCACAGAATATGTTTTTCTGTGGGTGAGCTGCGGCAGCCACACACGCCAGCGTTCACTCAGCCCGGAAATAACTCAAATAGAACGAAAGCTAGCTAGTTAATAGATAGCTATTGAGATAGCTAGCTAGGTATACACAGTATATAACGGATTAGATAGCTATTGAGATTGCTAGCTAGATAGCTATATAGCTAACAGATAACTAAAAGATGCTAAATTGATAAAAAAAATCCCAAAAAGGATACGATAATGCAATTTTGGGGGAGATTGGTGAGGGGTTGAGGTACTTATTTACTTATTTAATCACGTTTATAATCGCTAAAGATAAATGGTTAATGCGAACATTGGTTAGTGATATGTGGAATGGGTAGGCGGAACTGTTGCGGCTTGGATATATATTTATATTTATAACTCACATCGTTAGTTCTTTTTCTTGTTTAAAGAGACAATTAAATTACTTAAACTTTAATAACACTACAGTGTTATTAAAATCTTAAACATTGAATGTTAATTTTGCGAATATTAAGACTACATGTACATGTAGTTGCATGAAAAAAGGAAGAATAAAACAAATGTAATGACGTAGTTTGACCAACAGAGGGCAGCGAAACCACGCTCGATATGTTGTAGACCCGTGTGACATTTTTTAACGTCAAATCATGCCGATTTTTCTTTCGCGAAACACATACAAAATAATTTCTGTTGCTAAATATTTTACCTCTTGAAAAAAAAACTTTTTTTTCTTGTCAGATTTTAACTTTTACTTGAAAGTGGAACGATCTTAACGAAATAAACGCTCACTTTCACTTTGAGGAATGTCATCGTGGACGTGCGCGCTCGTGTACGTCCGCAGGCGTTGCGTGCGCGTCCGCGTGATATTTGCACAGTCATGGCGCTGGAATCTCTTCCCTCTCTTATGGTGACAACTACTCCAGTGTTGAATCGCTTCTTCCTCTAAAATTGGACCACCTCCGCACTCCCACGAGACATTTTCAACTCATCTCTATTCATCTGTGTTGTAAACACACTTTGGAACTCCTGAAAAGACATTTACACCCGCTTTAAAACGACACTTTTTCGGACTTTTTCGCTGATGTTCGAGAGGGAGGTTGACCGAGGTGGGTGAAGTTTTACTTTTCTGTTAATACATATTTAAAATATACGTGTGTGACTCTTAACTACCGTATTTGTATCTTTATGTCTGTGTGTGTGTGTCCTTTTCCAAGTTTCGCGTTAATCGGTGACGTCACGCACGGCTGCTAACACCGCTCGCTTTGATAACGATTATTAAAAGTGGTATTAAACGCACTTTATTAAAGCAAAATAGCGTCCCCAATCGTCTTACCTCGCGCACAGGTGTGATTCTTTGGTCGATAACCCCTAAAAAATGACTATGAATACCACGAAACGACATCGAATTATGTTCGTCAAAAAAATGTTTCCGTCAGGGCTTCCGTAGTTTTTGTTTAGAAGTAATACAGTTTGTGAGTATTGTACAGTGACGTCACAAACGCGCAGTAAAAAATGCAATACAACTTAATTTATATCGCGCTTTAACAACAGCTGAAGCTGCAACAAAGTGCTTAACATGGACAGCTATCATATACATGAATAAATCAGTCACAATGATAGTAGAAATTTAAAGGTGTCTTACCATCTTCATTAATGGTGACAGGAATATTGTGGAAAGTTCGGAGTTTGAAACAGGACCTGCAACTCCACTGAACTTAGTGACTGAAAATGTTCCCAAATCACAATTTTTGGTGGTCGACTGAAAGTCTTATATCATCAAATGAACATGACTCAATTTTGTTGTTGATGCAAAAAAAAATTAAAATAAAAACACAACCAAAAATGCTTCATTGAGCCATCAAATCGTTCGCTTCTGCTCGTCCTCTTGCAATTCATAGTATGGGTGATAAGAAACTGAAAGTTCCTTAAATGTGTCGTTATAGGCACACAAAAATAGCAGATAGCTGATAGATAGCCAGCCAGATAGGTAATAGATAGCGAATAGATAGCCAGCTAGATAGCTAACCATCCAGCTAGCTAGCTAATAGATAAGATAGCTAGCGAATAAAATACAATACATATTGATTTATAATCCGCTTTAACAACAGCTGAAGCTGTAACAACGGACAGCTATCATATACAGGAAATAAAGCAGTCACAAAGATAGTAGAAAGCACCAGGGAGTGAAACCAAGATCAAGTTGGACAAACCAAGATAATAAATAATAATAAAATAGCATATTAATAATATATATTAATAATAATAAAAAAAGCAATTTGTTACGTTCTCGTCTTTTATCTGTTTCTACAGTCTCTATATATGAATGTAAATTAATGAAATCAGTTCAATGAATTCAAAAGGGGGAATTTCAATCATTAGAATAATAATAGTGTTCAATCATGAAGGATAACAAAAATGGATTGCGGCAAATCATGTTAATGTATCATACATACACGGTTGCGTAGATAAAAAAAATCAACTTTTCAAGACTGATTTTGGGGAGGGGTCATATTTTACATGGGTGCGTAATATACACGGGATTTTCCAGTTTAGTGAATAGGCTCGGGTCTCGTTAGTGGCGTTTGATGAATGAGCAGCTTTTAATTGCAGTGTAGCAATGACAAAGCAGAAAAGAGTGTTGTTACATAATACTGCAACACACACATGCTCATTTTGGCCGAGCCTTTTTTTTTTCGCATGATGGAGGACAAAGTTCAAGCAAGTCATTTGTGTGCACTTTGCATTAAAAAAAAAAAAACAACTATCAATGATTAAGCGTCTTTTCAAGCAGTCGTATGAAACCTTCATATTGACTCCAAAGATGATTGACTGATAGCCCAACGTCGACTTCTTAGTGTGACTCATTTATCGATTTCTCATTCCGAAACTGAAATTGGAATGTTTCTGTTGATGAATCACATATCTTGTCGTTTCTACATCCTGGTCACGATTGCTCTAAAAAAAAAGTCTCCACACCTTTTTTGCGATATTGCCAAATGACACCAAGATTCATATTTTCAAAGCAAAGTACAGACGCTCCACAATTTAACTTACAAATAACGGTACATACTGTACGAACATTTACAGTATGTCGAAAAATGTTCAAACAGAATTTGCTGTAAGTTTGATCTTGCATTGCCCGCCTTTTTCCGGCGGAGCTCGCTTGCGATTGGCTCGATGTCTACGCGACGGGCACCAAAGCTGACCAATGCTATGCTACAGTGCGCCTATGCTAAGTGTTGCCAACAAGTTTTGGGACCCCTATCCGCCGAGCTCACTTACGATTGGCTGCGAGAATTTGGGCGGGAAGGAAATCCCTCTTTTGAAGCACTGGATGCTCCAGGAGGACATGATGCATGACAAAAAATAATGGCTGCTGACACGTCATTCGGTAATGACGTACCAGCAGCTTCAGTAATTGCTTCGGATATATGTCGTTGTACTACACTAGCTGTGAATTTATTTACCGACTGTTAGAGCGTCTGTGTTTTATACAGTGTTTGAAACTTACATTCCATACAAAATATAGCACGGAAACAACTTATGAACAAATTCACCTTATGAACTAACGCTCAGAATGTATCTCGTTTGTAAGTTGGGGAGCATCAGTATATCCCATCCAAGTCAGCTGAATGTACCGCTATACCAGGGGTACAAATTATTGACTCTTTTGATGATTGCATCTGACTATCCGATAAAACTAAATACTAATTTTTTTTATTATTTTCGCAGTTCATTTCCTGTTTGGGCTGCAGTTGACTGAAAGCGCAATTTTGATTGGATGATACTGACCTAGGTGGTCGTTCATGTTGAAACCGATAAACACCCCTTTTAAAGGACAACCGACGTCACTTTTTTGTTTGCTGCGAATTAGGCATTTTCAGAAAGTCCCGCCCCCAGTTCGTGACGTCACACCAAGACGTCTTGCATTGCTGGAGAATCAAAACAATGGCTTCAGATTCGGAGAATATGCTTTCTTGTTACACATCCAGTTATGAATATGATTCAAATAGTTCTGAAGAGGAAAGCATACATGTTTGCAATCGATTAAAGAATTTATTCCGTGCCATTTTGAGGCAACATTGGGGGGAAATGTCTCACCCAAAAAGAGGCAGAAAAGGCCACCGAGCTCCTGTGAGGAATGAATAAGCCCGTTTCCACAGGCTGATAAATTCCTTACATGGAGCTTGGACCCCCTCTTCTGGCTCTTTCTGGTGCAACACGAGGTTTTCAGACCAAACAAGCATTGACGTGATGGAAGGACTGCTACAATGTGTCCTTTTTTTTCCGGTCAGGGGCGTTCCTTCACTGACGTCACGTACGGACTCGTCACCAACTCAAAAACAAGACTTCCGGAATATTCAGCACGAGTCTTAAAAGGTAAAACGTAGCTATATGCGGTGGAATCTTTGTAAAATACGCTCAGTAGAAGTCATTTGAAGCCATTTTACAAATTATGGACACAACTTGTCCGGAGGTGTCGGTTGTCCTTTAACGACTGCGGTTTTTCCTGTAAAATTTTTTTTTTCCTGCCAGTGTGGAAAAGTCAGGCAACATAACCCGAGCGTTCGCTGGGAGAAGGGGTGGGGGGTCATATGATGGCGCGTTCAAGAGGCTGAGGGAACCGTAGGCTGAAAAGATTTTTCATTGCTCAACAACGCGCCCGTTTGCAAAGGTTTTTTGCAGAAGCTGGCGGTTCTAATCACGAGTTTGAAGAATTCAACATGTGGAAAAATTTTTTTTTTCTTCTTTTTTTTTCTCCCTTGAAATGTTCCCCTTGAAAGCTCCATTCGGTTGTAGTCGGTGACAGCCTGTAGCAGATTTGTTTTTAATTGATAGGACTTTTACAAAGTTTTATCTTGGCAAAATAACGATTTTGTGCTTTATTCAAAGTAATAATAATAATAATACATTTCATTTTAAGCGCCTTTCAAAGCTCTCAAGGACACTTTACAGTCACAGACAAGCATAGGTACTATAATAAATAACATACAATCACAAATACAATACAATAAATAAAATACAATTATAAATAGAAACAAAAGAAAGCTACACAGAAAATGCGATTTTACATAGTTGGATTTTGAGATGGGACTTGAATGTGGGAAGAGAATCGATGCTATGAATATTGGGAGGAAGCTGAAAGCTCTGTCCCCCATCATGCTGATACGGGCAAGGGGGGGGGGGGGCACACAGAGGTGGAGGGATGAAGAGGATGTGAGGGAACGAGAGGGAATAGAAATTTGAAGAAAGTCAGATAGGAATATTTATGTTACTTCCGCGTTGAGTAAACGCTGGCGCATGTGGCTGCCGCTGCTCACCTGCAGAAAAAATAACCTGTGACTCCTTGAGAGTTTTGAAAGGCGCTTATCAATGAAATGCATTATTATTTTATTTTATTTGATTATTATTATTGTTACTATTATTACTAATATTTTTTAGTATTACTATTATATTTTTATTATTATTATTATTATTATTATTATTGGATTGGATTGGATATGCCTTTATTCGTTTCACAGTGGAGAAATTTACATTTCATTACATATATATATATACATATATACATATATATTATTAATTTACATTATTATTATTATTATTATTATTATTATTATTATTATTGGATTGGATATGCCTTTATTCGTTTCACAGTGGAGAAATTTACATTTCATTACATATATATATATACATATATATTATTAATTTACATTATTATTATTATTATTATTATTATTATTGGATTGGATTGGATATGCCTTTATTCGTTTCACAGTGGAGAAATTTACATTTCATTACATATATATACATATATATTATTAATTTACATTATTATTATTATTATTATTATTGGATTGGATTGGATATGCCTTTATTCGTTTCACAGTGGAGAAATTTACATTTCATTACATATATATACATATATATTATTAATTTACATTATTATTATTATTATTATTATTATTATTATTATTGGATTGGATTGGATATGCCTTTATTCGTTTCACAGTGGAGAAATTTACATTTCATTACATATATATACATATATATTGTTAATTTACATTATTATTATTATTATTATTATTATTATCTCTTTGAAACGTCAAGGGAGAAATGAATACATTCCATTTGCTTTGCTCAGGATGCGTCAGACTTTGGTGTCGCCGTTACGTCAGAATGACTTTTATTATTTTTAACCTTCAAACTGTCAAACAGGTTTGAGCGATTGTTAGCAGATTATTTGATGGCAATTGGAAAATAAGATCCGCACGTCGAAACGCTCGCCATCGCGTCGCCCGAACGCTCTCTCAATGACCCTTTTGGATTGCAGGATCGACACGCCACACGGAGGATTTCAAATCTGGGGCCGACAAACGCGTCCGGTTGGACCGTCTTGGGATTGAGCGGCGGATCGGGATTTCCCATTCTGTCGGCCATGTCGGGGCGAAAAGGAGTCGCCGCTGTCGACCTGCCGTCATTGGATTTTAACGACAACAGCCTGGATGGGATGCAGCGTTGGGATATGAATTAAAAGACCCAAAGACATATGGGCTACATTTCGTGATGCATTGCCCGTTGAGGAAGAAGCCGCCGGCGCGATGCTCGGACTTCTCGGCCATCGCCGTGCCCTCCATGCAGGGTTCGGGGTACCTGGACTACACGGTGGAGAGTCACGCCTCCAAGTCACTCAAGGTCATGGACGAGTTCAGGAGGCAGGAGATGCTCTGCGACTTGGTGTTGCGCGTCACTAACAAGGACAAGACCGTAGACTTCAAGGTGAGCCAAGGGAATACGGTAACTCACTCGGAATTCACTTTCAAATGGCATACTGCGATACCTGGGTTTACGAACCCCTCGGTTTACGAACTTTTCGGTTTACGAATGTTAAATTTCGGAAAAATTTACCTTGGCATACAAACTTTTTTCGGGATACGCGCGGAGCTTCCTCAATGAGTGATGTGTCGTTCGCGAACGATCCCGTTCTTCTAACAACAAAATGGTAGCCGACTGTTTCTGTCCTCTATTGCCCGCCCCCAGTCTCTGGTTAAAGCCACGTGATTGGTCAAGAACGCAGCAGTGAGGGGAGGTGGTTTAAACATTAAAAAGACAGGCAGACGACAGTGAGAGTTAGAACTTTGATAGTTCAAAGGCAGAGTGTAGACTGCAAGGTTAAAATATCCCATCAATCAGGCTCCAACAACAACAACCCGCACAAGCCATCTGTACACTTGATGGAAAAAGCTATCAACCCAGCTAAACAGAACACAATTGATGAGGAACTAGGTAAGATTATGGCAGAGAAAGCACCTACAAGGATCATTCCTCAAGATGGTGAAGGCTACGTTCTTCATCAAGTGTTTAATGCTGATGAAAGCGGCCACTCCATTTCATCAAGCCATCAACGACCATCACAAAGGTCAATAAAACCACTTTATTATACAGTACAGTTTATTTCTTTAATTATAATCCCATAGCGCATTTATTATACATAAAATATGGAATATTTTGTGTAGTTTTAAGCCTTAGAAAATTTGAAAGTCGAAAATGATATTTTATGGGGACCTGGGAACGGATTATTCTCATTTTAATGGTTTCCGATTGGACATTATTTTTTGGGATACACACTTTTCGCCTTAAACACTGTCTGGGACCCAATTAAGTTCGTAAGCCAAGGTATCACTGTATTTCTTCTTTTAATTTTTCCAAGTTTTTGGCAACCTCGTAGGGACTTTACACACACACACCCACACACACATTTTTGCTACTTGGTGGGGACGAGGTGTGCAAAAGATTTGACTCGTGGGAACCCAATTTCAAACATGGAAAAAAAATGTTTTTATTAAACTTAAATTTGATTTTAGGACACAAATTATTTTTTGAACCTGTACTCACTCAGAAATGACTTTCAAATGGCATATTTCTTGCTCTTAGATATATATCAGCTAGCTTTCTATCTATTTGAGTTATTTCAGGGTTGAGTGAATAATAATAATAATAATAATAATAATAATAATAATAATAATAATAATAATAATAAAAATTTCATTTAAAAGCGCCTTTCAAAATTTTCAAGGACACTTAACAGTCACAGGATACGTTTCTCTGTGGGTGAGCAGCGGCAGCCATTATTGGACATTTCTGTTTCTGTCATCATACAACACAATATTTCTTAAGCATTAAAAACAATATTATTAATTTCAAGTATTTATTTTTCCTCCCGTTTTTTTCCCTGCACACGTCAGGTGCACAAGCTGGTGCTAGCCTCCTGCAGCCCTTATTTCCGAGCCATGTTCACCAGCAGTTTCAAGGAGTGTCACGCCTCCGAAGTCACCCTGCGCGACGTCTGTCCCCAAGTGCTCGGGAGGCTCATTGACTTCGCTTACACGTCGCACATCGTCGTGGGCGAGAACTGTGTGCTGCGCGTACTCTTGGCTGCCATGAGGTAACAATAAATACAAAAAGAAATGGTGGAATAGGTAGATAGCTAGCTGGGTAGGTAGATAGATCGCTAGCTAGGTAGGTAGGTAGGTAAATAGCTAGGTAGGAGGGTAGGTAGATAGCTAGGTAGGTAGATAGGTAGGAAGGTAGGTTGATAGCTAGGTAGGTAGGTAGATAGCTAGGTAGGTAGGTTGATAGCTAGGTAGGTAGGTAACTAGGTAGGTAAATAAATAGCTAGGTAGGTAGGTCAATAGCTAGGTAGGTGGGTAGGTAGATAGCTAGGTAGGTAGGTAGATAGCTAGGTAGGTCGGTAGGTAGATAGCTAGGAAGGTAGGTTGATAGCTAGGTAGGTAGGTCGATAGCTTGCTAGGTAGGTAGGTCGATAGCTTGCTAGGTAGGTAGGTAGATAGCTAGGTAGGTAGGTCGATAGCTTGCTAGGTAGGTAGACAGCTCGGAAGGTAGGTCGATAACTAGCTAAGTAGGTCGATAGCTAGGTAGGTAGATAGCTAGCTAGGTAGGTAGGTCAATAGCTCGGTAGGTATGTAGGTGGGTAGATAGCTAGCTAGGTAGGAAGGTCGATAGGAAGGTTGGTAAATAGCTAGCTAGGTACGTACCTAGCTAGCTAGGTCGGTAGCTAGCTAGGTCGGTAGCTAGCTAAGTAGGTAGATGGCTAGGTAGGTAGCTAGCTAGCTAGTTAGTTAGGTAGATTGCTAGCTAGGTATGTAGGTCGATGGCTCGCTAGGTAGATACCTCGCTAGTTAGGTAGGTAGATAGCTAGGTATGTAAATAGATAGGTAGATGAATCAATAAATAAATGAATACACTAATAGATAAATACACAAATAAACGAGTGAATGAATAAATCGATGAATGAATAAATCGATGAATAGATAAAACAAATGAATACATACATAAATAAACATTTTGAATTTTCAAAAACTTAAAGCCCTTTAAAAATCAGAATCAGAGGAATGAGATTATTGATCCGAATAGAAGGTTTATCGGATTATATAGAGCGCAGTCGACTTTTAATAACACTGTTCGGTCCACGTTATCATATCAAAAATACAGCTATCTGGAAATGCACTGTATCATTTAAGTAGTCGTGTACACTATAATGTTCATTTACAGTCATGTATTCTTATATTTTTTTTTTTTTTGTTTAGTTGAAATAATGACTTCAACTTCCGACATCTCTCATCATGTTTTTGACGTTATTTGGTAAAAAAAAAAAAAAAAAAACAATCCTGAACGCTTAATTGCTCACGTCAGGTTCCAGATGGAGGACGTGGCCAAAGCTTGCTGCGACTTCCTCACCAAGCATCTGGAGTCGTCCAACGTCATCGGCATCACCCGTTTTGCCGAGGAGCTCGGATGCGTCGACTTGTACCAGTGCGGCCGCGAGTACATCAACACGCACTTCAGCGAGGTGACGTCCACGCGCCGCAGACGTTAAAATGTCAACACGTTAATTTACATTACATTGTGCTTAGGCATTTTTTTTAACTGCGAAAATATACACGAAAAAAACAATTATTCGATTTTGGGACATGTATTATTATTATTATTATTATTATTATTATCAAATGTCAAGAATACACAGCAAATAATGTTTTTTTAAATATTTACTTTTTTAATTTTATATTTATAGAGCAAGCGACATTATTATTATTATTATTATTATTATTATTATCAAATGTCAAGAATACACAGCAAATATGTTTTTCTAAATATTTACTTTTTTAATTTTATATTTATAGAGCAAGCGACATTATTATGATGATGATGATTATTATTATTATTATTATTATTATCAAATGTCAAGAATACACAGCAAATAATGTTTTTCTAAATATTTACTTTTTTAATTTTATATTTATAGAGCAAGCGACATTATGATTCATTTATTATTATTATTATTATTATCAAATGTCAAGAATACACAGCAAATAATGTTTTTCTAAATATTTACTTTTTTAATTTTATATTTATAGAGCAAGTGACATTATTATTATTATTATTATTATTATCAAATGTCAAGAATACACAGCAAATAATGTTTTTTTTTAATATTTACTTTTTTAATTTTATATTTATAGAGCAAGCGACATTATTATGATTATTATGATGATGATTATTATTATTATTATTATTATTATTATTATCAAATGTCAAGAATACACAGCAAATATGGTTTTCTAAATATTTACTTTTTTAATTTTATATTTATAGAGCAAGCGACATTATTATGATTATTATTATTATTATTATTATTATTATTATTATCAAATGTCAAGAATACACAGCAAATAATGTTTTTTTTAATATTTACTTTTTTAATTTTATATTTATAGAGCAAGCGACATTATTATGATTATTATTATTATTATTATTATTATCAAATGTCAAGAATACACAGCAAATAATGTTTTTCTAAATATTTACTTTTTTAATTTTATATTTATAGAGCAAGCGACATTATTATTATTATTTTTATTATTATTATTATTATTATTATTATTATTATTATTATTATTATTATTATTATTATCAAATGTCAAGAATACACAGCAAATAATGTTTTTCTAAATATTTACTTTTTTAATTTTATATTTATAGAGCAAGCGACATTATGATGATTATTATTATTATTATCAAATGTCAAGAATACACAGCAAAAAATATGTTTTTCTAAATATTTACTTTTTTAATTTTATATTTATAGAGCAAGCGACATTATTATGATTATTATTATTATTATTATTATTATCAAATGTCAAGAATACACAGCAAATAATGTTTTTTTAAATATTTACTTTTTTAATTTTATATTTATAGAGCAAGCGACATTATGATGATTATTATTATTATTATTATTATTATTATTAGTATTATTATTATCAAATGTCAAGAATACACAGCAAAAAATATGTTTTTCTAAATATTTACTTTTTTAATTTTATATTTATAGAGCAAGCGACATTATGATGATGATGATTATTATTATTATTATTATTATTATTATTATTATTATAACTTAGGATTTTTTTTTCTTCTGATGAAAGAATAGAGTAAGGTTTCTTATGCTGAATTATTATTATTATTATTTTTTTTTTGTCCTAAAACTCAATATTCTGTGGGTTCTGCAATTTGAGTGAAAATGACAAAAACCCTGGCACTGGAGTGGACACATTTGTCTGGCAGTGAATGAGTTAAGAAGCAATATTGGCCAATTAAATCGGCTGCCCGATTACTCGATGAGGCGCAGTTCGTGAATGTAATCAATGCAATTAACTTGGAAGAAAGGGATAAAATCAATTAATCACCTGACGCTGCATTTGTGTGTCTTTTGATATTCAACCCAAATCTTTATTTTATTGTAATTTATTTTTTGGTGTTGACATCCAGGTGACGAAAGAAGACGAATTCTTCAGTCTGTCTCACTGCCAGTTGCTGGAACTTATAAGTCAGGACAGCATCAAAGTGCTGTGTGAATCCGAGGTATGTGTTTTTTTACTCAATCACGCGTACTCGAAGGTCCTCCCTTACTTATCTTTGGCGTGAAAATAACTTGAAAGGGAGCCAGAATGGAAAGCTTTTAACGACAACCGGATCGACTGGAATCTGATTACATCAATTAACTCAAATTTAAAAACAGATTCTTATCTTACAGGCAGAAAATTGGAAGATATGCTGTATTCATAGATTTATATATGTATACATAAATATATATGTGTGTGTGTGGTAGTGTTTTTTATACAAATTTATATATACAGTATGTGTGTGTCGTGTGTGTATCGATGTTCAAGTGTGTGTGTGTGTGTGTGTGTGTGTGTGTGTGTGTGTGTGTCGTGTATGTGTGTGTGTGTGTGTGTGCCGCGTGCGTGTGTGCGTGTACATGTGCGTTTATAGATTTTCTATATGTGTATATATAAATAGTACACACACAACACGAGACTATATATATATATATATATCGGTATATATATATATATATATATGTATATATATATATATATATATATATTTATATATTTTTTTTTATTTTTTTATATATACACACCACACACACATAGATCAGAATCAGAATATCTTTATAAGTATATAGGATACACAAGGAATTTGTTCCGGTAAACACGCTGCACTAGTATCGTTGTCAAAAAAACTGCTAAGTGGCACTATACAGTTCCATTTTGGCTATGTTGAAAGAGTTCAAAGAGTTAATGGCTTGGCTTGGGGGAAGATATATATATATATATACATACACATACACATATATGTGTATATATATATGTGTATGTATATGTGTGTGTGTGTGTGTATATATATATATATATATATATATATATATATATATATATATATATATATATATATATATGTGTGTGTATATATATATATATATATATATATATATATGTATAGTGTCATATATATGTGTTTACATTTCACATGTATATATATATATATATATATATATATATATATATATATATGAAGGAAAAAAAGTGTGTATATATATATATATATATATATATATATATATATATATATATATATATATATATATATATATATATATATATATATATATATATATATATATATGTGTGTGTGTGTGTGTGTGTGTGTGTGTGTGTGTGTGTGTGTGTGTGTGTGTGTGTGTGTGTGTATGTATATCATCCAATCAAAATCAAAAGTGTCAAAAAGCATCATCATCATCATGTTGATTGCCGATAAATATTTCAACCGGTGTTATTCATGACAATATAAATGATAATTTCAAATCCATTTTCATTCCAGGTGTACAAAGCGTGTACAGACTGGGTGCGATGGGACATGGAGAATCGAGCGCAGTACCTCCACGCCCTCCTGAACGCCGTCCACATCTACGCCCTTCCGCCAAAGTTCCTCAAAAATCAACTTTTATCCTGCCCCATCCTCAGCAAGGTACTTTCTATGCGACATATTTTTTGGTTCAAATAAAAATAAGGGACGTAATGCCAGTCACATGCTTTTTGAATATTTCCATTTCTCACGATTAGCTTCCCTGTGTGTTGTGTGTTATTTTTGTGTGTTTTGTGTACAGGCCAACGCTTGTAAGGACTTCCTATCGAAAATCTTCCAGGAAATGACGGTGAGGATGGTTCCTCCGGCGCCAATTCGTGGAACACAACTCATCTACGTGGCCGGCGGGTATTTGTCTCTGTTATTTATTTATTTTCTTTTTTTTGTCCTCTGTGGTATTGCTTAAAATTATGCATTTGCAAATTTTTGTCTTTTGCTTTCAACACTGGAAAAAAAAGAAAAAAAAAAACCCACAAGAATGCGCTGTTGCGGGGTAATTTGGAGAGGGAAAAAAAAAATATGTGCCAAAAAGGGTGTGTGAAAAACAATACAATAAAATAACAATTAAAAAAAACAATAGAATACAATAAACAATACAATAAAATACAACAAAATAGAATGCAATAAAACAGAATAAAACAAAATACAACAAAACACAACAAAATACAAAACAAATGAAATACAACAAAATACAATATAATACAATACAACAAAATACAACAACATAGAACATAGAAATGTAAATTTCTCCACTGCGAGGCTAATAAAGGCAAATCCAATCCTATAGTACAAAATACAACGTAGAACAACGTAAAACGACGTAGAACAACATAGAACAAAAATACAATGTAGAACGACATCAAGCATACAACATAATGTAACAACATACAACAACATCTAATATAATACAACGACATACGACAACATACAAAAAAATACAATACAATAAAATACAATAAAATACAACAATTGTCAGTAAGATTATAATTATGTTGAGATTTCTTTAGCACTTGTCATTTGTTTTTATTTATCATTTTAACTGTGGTTTTATTTATGTGCTTGTTTTGTGATTGTAAAGTGTCCTTGAAAGCTTTGAAATATACAACCCGTATATTTTATTGATGTACCTTGGCTTACGAACTTAATTGGTTCCCAGAAAGTGTGTGTAAGGTGAAAGGTGTGTATTACAAACATTAATTTCCCATAGGAAACCATTAAAATGATAATAATCCGTTCCCAGGCCCCCATAAAACATATTTTGCTACTAAATAAGCCTTTAAACTACACAAAATATACCTTATTTTATGTATAATAAATGTGATCTGGTATTGTAATGAAAGAATAAACTGTACTGTATCATAAATTATTATTTATGATACTATATAATTGTTATTAGTATTATCATTTGTTAACTATTTTCTCTTAGCTATCTGGCTGGCTAGGTAGCTATCGATTAGCTAGCTAGCTGGCTGGCTATCTACCTAGGTATCTGTTGGCTATCGATTGGCTAGCTAGCTACTAGCTTTCTATCTTTTTTATTATGTCTTCAAGATGAAAATACTTTGTTTCCAAAGTGGCTTAGTGTTTGTCTTTGTCTAGCTACAGGGAGCATTCCCTTGCCACCATGGAGGCCTACGACCCCGTCCGCAAAGTCTGGCTGAAACTGGCCGACATGGCGACTCCCAGCAGCGGCCTCGGGGCTTGCACGCTCTTCGGCCTTCTCTACACGGTACGAGCGCAAGCCGCCGCCACCCGCAAGTTGTCCGAAATTGACCCGTCGCGGTTTCTGTTTTGGTCCGACAGGTAGGCGGCAGGAACCTGTCACTGGACAGCATGACGGAGTCGTGCGCGCTCTGCTGCTACAACCCCATGACCAACCAATGGAGCCAGCGAGCGTCACTCAATGTGCCCCGAAACCGGGTCGGGGTCGGCGTGGTGGACGGGTGTATCTACGCCGTGGGGGGCTCGCAGGGATCCACCCTGCACAACACTGTCGAGCGGTGAGTGACCAGTCACTCCAACTCAACTTGCTGCGCGGGTGTTCTTCCCATCTATTTTGAGCGCAATCCCCTTGAAGATACAGTGAGACCTCAACTTACAAACACCTCAACTTACAAACTTTTCGTCTTACAAACGTCAAATTTATGAAAATTAAACCTTATAATAAGCACTATTTTCATAATACACACCAACCACGGCTGGCGGAGTGATCTTCGGCGGAAGCACACCACCGAACAGCACCAGAGGTTAAGTTACCAACAGTTCTTATGGAAGGTGACTCTCCTTCCATAAGCCATCAACGACCATCAAAAAGGTCAATAAAACTTTATTTTACAGCACAGTTTATTTCTTTAATTACGGTCCTCATGTAATGCGCCTCTCCAAACAGCAATTCCCTTTGACCTTCGACCTCCAACGCCATTCCATCAAGCCATAAATGACCATCACAAATGTAAATAAAGTGACTTTATGATACAATGCAGTGTATTTCTTTCATTACAATACAATAGCACATTTATTATACATAGAATAAGGTGTATTGTGTGTAGTTTTAAGGCTTATTTAGTTGAAAAGGAAAGCCGGGAACGGATTATTCACATTTTAATGGTTTCCTATGGGATTTTTTTTTTGAGATACACACTTTTCGCCTTACACACTCTGTCTGGGAACCAATTAAGTTCGTAAGTTGAGGTCTCACTGTACCCGCATTGACTTTTTCCAGGTGGGACCCCGAGACCAATATTTGGTCGTTCGTGTGCCCCATGCAGGTGGCCCGCCTGGGGTCCGGCGTAGCGGCCTGCGGTGGGGCGCTGTACGTCGTTGGCGGTCTGGACGGGCAAAGCCGAACCAACGCGGCCGAGAAATACCAACCGGATACAAACACCTGGCATCAGTTAGCGCCCATGAGCACCGCCCGCAGCGGACTGGGTGAGCGGACGGCACCGATATCGCATCAAAACAGAAATTCAAGATGGACCATCCCGTTGTATATGATTCGACGGTTCATAAAATAGCTCGCGATGATTCCAGGGCTGGTGTGCGTCAACGCTCACCTGTACGCCATCGGCGGCTACGACGGACTCAACCAGCTGGCCACGGTGGAGCGCTACAACGTAGCTCGCAACACGTGGGAGGCCCGGGCGTCCATGCAGTGCTGTCGGAGCACCCACGGCGTGGCCGTGCACCAGGGTTGCATCTTTGTGCTCGGTCAGTGGATTAGATTAGATTAGATTAGATTGGATTGGATTAGCCTTGATTAGTCTCGCGGTGGAGAAATGTAACATTTCACAGCAGCGAGGTGATGAAAGTAAGAGGAAAGGAAAGGAAGAAGTAGAAAAACAAAATACAGGAGCTGTTGTAAAGGCGCTGATGACTCTCACGGCACCATCTTGACGTTAAAAGAACAAAATATAATAATCATAATCATAATCATAATAATACATTTAATTTCAAGCGCCTTTCAAAACACCCAAGGACACTTTACAATAAAAACAAAGCACACAACAATAAAACAATAATAAAATAGCAGATTAATAATAATAATAATAATAATAATATGACAACACAAAAGACATTCAATTTTAAGCACTTTCTGGGCCCTCTTTTTTGTATGAAGCAGTTCTAGATGAAAGAAGATAGGATCAAAGCCTCCTTTTCACCAGTGGATCATATAATGGAGAAATGTGCACGGCTGCTACAAGCTAAATGTTGTAAGCAAACCTGAAGCTATAGCATCCATTGACAAAAAAAAAGAGATTGTCTCACATCTCCTGTCCCACGTAAATCCGCTTCAATTCCAAGCAGCGGCAGTCCTACATCCGCATCGGTCTCTTCCTTCATGAATAGCGTGGACGAAAATGCTGAAAAAAAAAATCCGCATCTTGGAATTGAAGCGGATTGACGTGGGAAAGTAGCATCAGCGAAAAGCACCGATGCGTATGTGGAACTGCCGTGGCTTGGAATCGAAGCGGAGTAGGAATTTCTATTGAATTTTTGGTCCAAACTCGTCAGTGCGGCTTTAGTTTACAAAACGACTTTCAGTGTGTGAATTTAAATATCGAGACGCAAGGGTATCTATTAGCTAGCTAGCTTTCTATCTATTTGAGTTACTTCCGGGTTTGCGTGTGTGGCTGCTCACCCGCAGACAAAATATCCTGTGACTGTAAGGTGTCTTTGAGAGTTTTGAAAGGCGCTTATAAATGAAATTTATTATTATTACTGTATCTATTAGCTATCTTTCTATCTATTTGAGTTACTTCCGAGTTAAGTGAACGCTGGCGCGTGTTGTTGCCGCTGCTCACCCGCAGAAAAAGCGTCCTTGAGAGTTTTGAAAGGCGCTTAGAAATGAAATGTATTATTATTATTATTACTGTATCTATTAGCTAGCTAGCTAGCTAGCTTTCTATCGATTTGAGTTACTTCCGGGTTGAGTGTGTATTCATTTGCTGTCATCCTCCAGGCGGCTTCAACCAGCACGACTTTGTATCCAGCGTGGAACGCTACTGCCCCGAGAGGAACGAATGGACGTACATGAGCGACATGTCGCTAGGGCGTAGCGGCATGGGGGTGGCCGTCACCATGGAGCCGTGTCCGGCCAGCCTGCCCTCGCAGCAGCAGCAGGACGAGGACGACGACGAGGACGAGGACAAGGACGACCACTGATGGATGTTTTTCGTAAGTGGACAAACGTCAAGTGGATTCGTGCAGGTGGACCTTTTTTTTTTTTCTTCGTTTTTTTTTTTTTTTATCGTGAATTCACGACGACAAAGGTGCTACAGCAACTACAGTGGTGTCTTGCGATATGACTTGAATTCATTCCTTGACCACGCTCGTTTCTTAAATCATCTTTTTCAATTGAAATAATCCCCCCCCACACACACACACACACCCCTAAAAGGTCATTTTTTAACTCATTCACTGCCATTCACAAATTTATTCGGCTATTGAAAATATGATGTAAAGTGTCATTCCTGAATTTTTTTAGGGTTTTTGTTTTTTCTTGTTTGGGTGCTGATAAAGCGCTGGCCATGGCCTCTGGCAATGCTTTTTTTTTCCGTTCCACAAGGGGGTAGCATTTACCTTTTTTTTCCATGTTATCGCTTTGTTCCAGTTTCAGCTGTTGTTAAAGCACTATCTAAATCAATATGTATTGTATTATGTACATTGGCCCCCATTTCACGCTCAGATAACTCCATACCCATATAATTTAGGAATTAACTCTTTTTTTTCTGATTAAAGAAGAGAGTCTAAGGTTTCTAACACTGCATTGAATGTTTATGTAGTACTAAAACTCAATATCTATTCGCTATCTAGCATTCTATTAGTTAGCTAGCTAGCTAGCTTTCTATCTTTTTGAGTTATTCCGGGTTGAGTGAACGCTGGCACATGTGGCTGCCACTGCTCACCCACAGAAAAACCTCTCCTGTGAGTGTAAAGTGACCTTGAGAGTTTTAAAAGGCGCTTGTAAATTAAATGTATTATTATTATTTATTATTATTATTATTATTATTATTATTATTATTATTATGCGTTTTCCTGGAATTTGAGTGACAATGACCAAAACCCTGGCACGTGGAGTGGACACATTTTTGCACATCGTCTGGCAGTGAATGAGTTAAAATCAGGGGGAAAAAAATATGATTATCTTAAAATTGATATATGGAATTGTACTTCATCAAGATATACAGTAACCATCAAATCAAATGAAGGGTCGTATGCTTGTTTCCCATTTTGTTAATATTTTGCAAAACAAGGAAGTTTTATTGATGCAGCGATTCATAAGGCAACTTTGTGTGATTTACACATATAAAGTCATCCAATCGAAACATATTTACAAGCTCGTACAGTATTTTAAAACAAAACACGAATAGAAATTTGAAAAAAAAACGATGATCTGACGTTACAGTCTTCCACCGCCATCTAGCGGTGAAGATCTGAAACGCACTCATACCTCAAGTCGCCATGATATGAATTATACCTTTAATTTTTTTTATCATTCCTCTCAAGGAGTTTCAGCCAAAGTGTGTTTATGTTTACTGCCTCATTCCACACCCCTTCGACGTGTTTTTAATACGAAAATAAATGCAATCAAGCCATTTTTATCTCCCCTTACACCAGAGGCGCTGACAAAATTGTTGATACACCCGAACTACCACTAGATGGTGCAATAGCCCCAACAAAGATCATTTTTCTACATCCCTTATTGTTGGTTAATGGTGTGACTGTGTGTGTGTGTTTTAAAGGACAACCGACGTCACTTTTTTGTTTCCTAACTGACATCAGAAAAACGTTTTAAAGCATCTAAAATACCCCAAAAAACGCAGTATGATATTTTCATTCAAATGCAAAACACCAATAAAAATGACTTTAAGTGTCCAAAATCTGCAAAAAATTGAGCTGCGAATTGGGCATTTTCAGAAACTCCCGCCCCCAGTTCGTGACGTCACGCCAATAAGTCTTGCATTGCTAGTGAATCAAAAAAAATGGCTTCAGATTCGGAGAATATGCTTTCTTGTTACACATCCATTTATGAAAATGATTCAAATAGTTCTGAAGAGGAAAGCATACATGTTTGCAATCGATTAAAAGAATGTATTCCGTGCCATTTTGAGGCAACATTGGGGGGGGAAATGGATCACCAAAAAAGAGGCAGAAAATGGCGTCCAAGCTCCTGTGAGAAATTAATCAGCCCGTTTCCACAGGCTGATAAATTCCTTACATGGAGCTTTGTCGCCCTCTTCTGTCTCTTTTTGGTGCAACACGACGTTTTTCAGACCAAACAAGTACAGCAAAATGCATTGATGTGATGGAAGGACTGCTACAATGTGTCCTTTTTTTTCGGTCAGGGGCGTTCCTTCAGTGACGTCACGTACGGACTCGTCACCAACTCAAAAACAAGACTTCCTGAATATTCAACGCAAGTCTTAAAACGTAAAATATAGCTATATGCGGTGGAATCTTATTAAAATACGCTCAGTAGAAGTCATTTGAAGCCATTTTACAAATTATGGACACCGGAAACGTCGGTTGTCCTTTAAAATCTGCCTTACTTTTTCAGTTTGCTGCATCTGGTTGTTTTTTTTAGCCTTTTGTTTGTGTGTGTGGGGGGGTAAGGATCCCAGACAACCACAGCAATGTCACCTTCACGGTGTGGCTCCGTAGCGCTTGGCATCCTTCACAATGAAATAGATTAGCTTTGCAAGGCTGCAAGGTTGATAAGGTCACCACGCGCCAAGGTCACAAACACACATACAGTTAACCCGCCCCCCGCCTCTCCTTGGCCCCCCATTCTTTCCACCATCCCTTCACGCATACTTCCGGGTGACAAAAACATCAATGGCGGCACGAGTAAATAAACTTTACTTGTCCAAATTTGGGCATATTTAACTCATTGAATGCCAGACAATGTGCAAAAATGTGTCCACTCCAGTGCCAGGGTTTTTGTCATTTTCACTCAAATTCCAGGACCCAAAGAATATTGAGTTTTAGGGTTACATAAAAGAGTTAATTCCTAAATTATATGGTCTGGACTTATAAGATCTTGAAATGAGGGCGGCTGTCCAAAATACAATGCCATACATACATATTGCTATGTATTAGCAAATATATAGCTAGCTAGCTTCATAGCTATCTATTAGCTATCTAGCTAACTCTTAGTTATCTATTAGCTAACTAGCTAGCTAACTCCCTATTTGAGTTCCTTACAGGTTGAGTGAACGCTGGCTTGTGTTGCTATCTCTTAGCTATATATTTGCTATCTATTAGCTATCTAGCTAACTTTCTATCTATTTGAGTTACTTCTGGGTTGAGTGAACGTTGGCTCGTGTTGTTATCTGTTAGCTATCTAGCTTGCTATATAGTTGCTATTTATTAGCTATCTAGCTAGATATTAGTTATCTATTAGCTAGCTAGCTGACTTTCTATTTATTTAAGTTACTTCCGGGTTGAGTGAACGCTGGCTCGTGTTGCTATCTATTAGCTATATAGCTAGCTAGCTATATATTTGCTATCTAGCTAGATATTAGTTATCCATTAGCTACCTAGCTAACTTTCTATCTATTTGAGTTACTTCCGGGTTTAGTGAACGCTGGCTCATGTTGCTATCTATTAGCTATATAGATAGCTAGCTATATATTTGCTATCTATTAGCTATCTACCTAGCTATTAGTTATCTATTAGCTAGCTAGCTAACTTTCTATCTATCAGAATCAGAAAATCAGAAAACCTTTATTCGTCCCACACTGGGGAAATTTGCAAATCTAATTGAGTGAACGCGGGCGCATGTGGCTGCCGCTGCTCACCCACAGAAAACCTTATCCTGTGATTGTAAAGTGACCTTGAGAGTTTTGAAAGGCGCTTATAAATTAAATGTATTATTATTATTATTATTATTATTGGTTTATCTAACAACACCTGAAGCTGTAACAAAGCGCTAACACGGACAAAAGGAATATGCTGCCCCCTCGTGGAAGGGAAAATACATTGCCAGAGGTCTGACCAGTGCTTTATCTGAACCCTCGCAAGAAACGCCAAAATTCTCTCAAAACGAAGATGAAGAATATATGCCTTTCTGTATTATTATATGTCTACATGTGTTGCTCCATAATTGGATTGAAATATCCATTGTTTTTAATAGCTCGACAACTGACGATCAAGGCTAAACACTAGCATGTTAGTTAGCGGTTTCCATGAAGTATGCGCATTCACTTGTGTTGAAATACACGACATGACATTTTGTGTTGATTTTGAAAGTAAACTTCCCATTTAATCACCTCGATGACTCATTTTTTGATTCATTAAAATATGACAAAACTGTTGCTTGTTGTCAAATCACTTGGACTGAGTTCACGCAACTGGACGGGTGCTCGCAATCTCAAATTTGCGCTCACAAGACAAAGCAAAAAATATATATTGAATAAAACATGGCCTAATGACAGCTGACATATTGACAAATCCATAAGTCATGTTACTTCTATTTTAGGTGTTTACTAAAAAGAAAAAAACAGTGACTTTAGGGAGTGTTTCCCACCAGGTTAGCATTATGATAGCATGTAGCAGTGATGTGTCGCTTGCGAACGAGACGGTTTTTAGAGCCGGATCTCTTAAGTGAACAAAGAGAGCCGGTTCCTAACAAGGAGCCGGAAATGGGAGCCGACTTTTTTTGTCCTCTATTCCCCGCCTCCGGTCTTTGGTTAAAGCCGCACGCGATTGGTAGATATCCGTGGTAGACGAAGGAGGGGACACATACAGGCATACACAGCAGTGAGAAGGGGGGAGGAGGTGGTTTAGGGTAGACAGGTGGACAAATGTTATCACATTATGCTGTTTTTATTATTCAATTATTATATTTTTTACTAGTTGGTATGATAGCATTATTAATATGAAAAGCAAATTCGTGAAAGCTGATGATCAGACCAGAGTAATGACAGGGAAAGTCAAAGTTAGTGGATGCTCACGGTGCACATATGAATCAAGCCATATAAATAAAAATATTTGATATAGTGTGTTTTTACATGAGTAATTCGTTTTACATGATTTTTGGTAGTTAATTAAACAAAATGCCATTTGGGAGCCAAAAGAGCCGGATCTTTTTAGTGAGCCGAGACAAAAGAACCGGCTCTCAGAAAAGAGCCGGAATTCCCATCACTATTTCCCACTAGGTTAGCATTATGTTAGCACATAGCCTTGCAATACATATTGATTTATATAGCGCTTTAACAACAGCTAAAGCTGAAACATGGACATCTACCATATACAGAAAATAAAGCAGTGACAAAGATAGTAGAAAGCAACAAGGAGTAAAAACAAGTTGTTTCGTTGTGACTTCGAGAACGGGGAAAGACAGACCGACCGCCACCACGGCCGATCGACGACTCTTAGTTCGCGCCTCTGCTCTTCCAGCAAAAGTGCGGGCTGGACCGTTTCAATCTCCCCTTTTACCGATTTGATTCTACTATCGGTTCGCTCGAAAAGTCGAGGGGTGGACAGTCGTCGAATGTTCTTTCACCACATAACACTAGCGTTCTAATGTCACTCAGTTCGAAAATGTTTGTGATTCTATTGTCGATTTGTGTTAAGAAGAGCGAGTAGTTCACGGGAGATGTACGCAAAAGTAGGAAGCGAGGTTCGCGGGTTTCCACCGGTTCCCCCTTGTGTGTAGCAACGAATGGTACATTCCACAATTTATTCCAGGGAAAGACTGACAGTTTTTTGGGTCATGAAGCAGCTGTTGAAGTCAGAGGTTCGCCCTCCCTCCGCCAGAATAAGGAATTAGAACGTAACTCTGTCTACTCCTATGTATATTTGCTGTATTCAAATCATGTTTTTTTTTACAATAGAGTAAAAAAAACTATTTTTCTTATAGTGAGTTTAGAATACATTCACATAGATTTTAACTCATTCACTGCCAGACGATGTTTCAAAAATGTGTCCACTCCAGTGCCAGGGTTTTTGTCATAAAAATAATGTCATAATAAATTCCAGGACCCACAGAATATTGAGTTTTAGGACTACATAAACATTCAATGTAGCGTAAGAAACCTTACACTGTCTTCTTTCATCAAAAAAAAAGTTAATCCCTAAATAATATGGATCTGGAGTTATGTGAGCTTGAAATGAGGGCAGTTGTCCAAAATACAACGCAATACATACATATTGGTTTATGTAGCGCTTGAACAACAGCTGAAGGTGTAACAAAGCGCTAATCGTGGAAGTAAGGGAAATGCTGACCCCTTTTGGAAGGGAAACACATTGCCAGAGGTCTGGCCAGCGTTTTATCAGCACCCAAGCATGAAAAAAACAAAACCCGAACAATTTCGGGAATGGCGCTCTACAATACATCATATTTTCAATGCTCAAATACATTTGTGAATGGCAGTGAATGAGTTAAAATGGCTGTTGAAGTGTGGGCCATAGTGGTTCGAGAGTCCGCTTTGCAGTTGTCAAGTTCTGGGTTCGAATCTTGGATGATCCTACTGGGCAAAAAAAAATAAAGTTTTTACGTGTACTGTATGTGCATTTGCCTATGCTGTCGATTTGTGTGTGTGTGTGTGTGTGTGTGTGTGTGTGTGTGTGTGTGTGTGTGTGTGTGTGTACTTCTATTCCAAAGTGTTTTCATTAGCGTGTATTCAAATGAATGTTTTTGTAATTGAGTGTGCGCTTCCCTTAAGTGTGTTTTCATGGCGCGGGGAGTATTTTCATATTTCTATCAGTTTGTGTTATTTGGAGGCTTTTCATTAGTGCCTATTCAAATTTGTGTTGTTTTTTTTTTTTTGTAATTGCGTAGTGTTTAGGGTATGTGTAGTACGCACGTGGTGTTTCTTTGTGTGTACACGTTTGTATTTGTGTGTGTGTATGTTGTGTCTTATGTCACTTTTAATCACAACAAAGAAAAAGCCCAAGTAGAGTTGTCATTAGCAATTTACATTTGTTAGCTTTGTCATATTGTGCCATTTTTGTACTTCTTACCTGTGGCAAACAGGCTCAGTGCCTCATTCTGTGTGTATATGTGTGTGTGTGTGTGTGTGTGTGTGTGTGTTTGTGTGTGTGTGTGTGTGTGTGTGTGTGTGTGTGTGTGTGTGTGTGTGTGTGTGTGTGTGTGTGTGTGTGTGTGTGTGAGAGAGAGAGAGTTTGTATGGCCAATTTTGTGAGGACCACTCTGCTTTTCTACCATACTTAGTGAGGACATTTGTGTGTGTGAGAGAGAGTTTGTATAGCTATTTTTGTGAGGACCACTCTGCTTTTCTACCATACGTAGTGAGGACATTTTTGAGTGTGTGTGTGTGTGTGTGTGTGAGAGAGAGAGAGTTTGTATAGCTGTTTTTGTGAGGACCCCTATGCGTTTATGCCTTACATAGTGAGGACATTTTTGAGTGTGTGTGTGTGTGAGAAAGTTTGTATGGTCATTTTTGTGAGGACCCCTATGCGTTTATACGATACATAGTGAGGACATTTTTGAGTGTGTGTGTGTGTGTGTGTGTGTGTGTGTGTGTGTGTGTGTGTGTGTGTGTGTGTGTGTGTGTGTGTGTGTGTGTGTGTGTGTGTGTGTGTGTGTGTGTGTGTGTGTGTGTGTGTGTGTGTGTGTGTGTGTGTGTGTGTGTGTGTGTGAGAAAGTTTGTATGGCCATTTTTGTGAGGACCGCTATGCTCTTATACCATACGTAGTGAAGACATTTTTGAGTGTGTGTGTGTGTGAGAGTTTGGATGGCTATTTTTGTGAGGACCACTATGCTTTTATACCATATTTAGTGAGGACATTTTTGTGTGTGTGTGTGTGTGTGTGTGTGTGTGTGTGTGTGTGTGTGTGTTTGTGTGCGTGTGTGTGAGAGAGAGTTTGTATGGCTATTTTTGTGAGGACCACTATGCTCTTATATATACGTAGTGAGGACATTTTTGAGTGTGGCTGTGTATGTGAGAGAGTTTGTATGCTTATTTTTGTGAGGACCACGATGCTTTTATACCATATGTAGTGAGGACATTTTTGACAAGTGAGGACTTTTTACTCAGTCCCCACAAATTTTTCATTGTAAATGTCTCTCGAGGGTCTTTAGATGCATTTTTCAAAGCTGCTCACCCACAGAAAAACCTATCCTGTGACTGTCCCTCATTTTGTGTTTGCATGTGTGTGTGCGTACGTCTGTGAGAACATAAAAATTCTGTGTGTGTGTGTGTGTGTGTGTGTGTGTGTGTGTGTGTGTGTGTGTGTGTGTGTGTGTGTGTGTGTGCTCCCACCGTGTTGCCTCTTAATAGAGATCATGTGTGGAGTCAGCACATGAAAACATGCTAACCCCCAACCACACTCAACCACACACACACACACACACACACACACACACACACACACACACACACACAAAGTGCGCCTCAGTCAGCAAGTTAAGAACTCTTCCTTTGGGAGGTTAACCATCAACGTGTGTGCTTGTGTGTCTGTGTTTGTGCAACGTTGAGGATGGAGAGGGGCGGGGGGGGGGGGGTCACTCACCGTCCTCCGACGCAACCATTCACAAATTCACTCAAATTCACTCAGTCACTCACTTAAAGGACAACCGACATTACTATTTTTGTTTCTTAACTGACATCAGAAAAACGTTTTATAGCATCTAAAATACGCTGGAGAAGGTCTTGTGGCCTTTTCAAATGTGGCGAGGCCAAGCGGTCTGGATCCAATTTGAAGACGGATGTTTGCGTCACAAGCGCGGCAAATCCAAAGAATTTTTTGGGGGTCAAGAATGTTTGAGCGAAACGAAACCCGTCTGACTTCCCAGACCACTTGGCTAAAATGTGTGTGAGGGCAAATTGCCAGGTAAGTCAAGGGCTGTTTTTTTTAACTCTTTTATCATTTTCATATTTTCATTTTTGTATTTAAATTTGTGTTTTAATTCCTCCTTGTTGATTGTTTCCGATTTTAATGTATAAATTGAGTGATTTTATTTTCTCATTCTACTGATTGCTATTTATTTTATTCTGTCATGGTTTATTTTCTATTTTTTTCAAATATTACTTGTCATATTTTTATATCCATTCTTTTTTCACATATTCGTATTTAGTAGTTTTTTCGTATTTATTTTGTAATCCTTTTTACACAAATATTTATTTTATTTTGATTTTTTGATTTTTAATTTTGGATGTTGTCTGCATGCAGTATATAGATATAGATATGTATGTGTGTATATATACATATGTGGTATATATATATATGTGGATATATATATATATATATATATATATATATATATATATATATATATATATATATATATATAGATATAGATATATGTAGATATAGATATATGTAGATATAGATATGTATATATCGATATAGAGATATCGACAGATAGATAGATAGATATTAGAGTAACCTTTATTGGTCAATAAATAGACAAATTGGCAAATAAATACATACATGAATAAATACGCACACACAAATCAATCAATAAATAAATAAATAGAAAGGCGCTTAGAAATTAAATGTATTATTATTATTATTATTCGTCTGTGTAAGCTCTCAGTCGTACAGGAGTGGTCCATCGATGAGAAGGTTTCTTCAGCCGTCATCTGTACAAAAGTGAAGGTTTCGGACGTTTCGCCTCCTATCCAAGAGACTTCGTCAGCGAACTAAAGTCTGACTGGTCGTATCGGCCCCATTTATATATCCCTAATGTCCAGACCTAGTGGCGCCGGACACAGCTATGATAGGTCCCTACTCTCAGGTTGGGGGGGGCGCGGGACCCCCCCCTGTGGCCCCACTGATTGTTCCTACATTCCTGACTAACGATTGGCCTATTACCCCCACTCCCCCCGGTATCACCTCATCAGCATAACGACCCTCATCAGCATTGCGAAAGTTGCCTAACCTGTTTTGCCTGAGCAGGCTATTGTATGAACGATCCAAATTGAACCTCACACCACCAGACCGGTTTAATGAAGGATTTTGTTGTTTTATAAGAATCGCCTCTTTTACCCCCCTTTCAAACCATCTATGTTCTTTCGCTAAGATTTTAACCTCATTGTCGTCAAATGAGTGGTTAGTAGCTTTTAGGTGCAAATGTACTGCCGATTGAGGCCCACTAGTATTATCCCTGCGATGTTGATAAAGTCTTTTTTTGAGAATTTGTTGAGTCTCCCCAATGTACTGCTCTTTACAATTTTCATTCTTACAATGTATGGAATAAACTACATTACTTTGTTTTTCATTTGGTAGCCTATCTTTTGGATGCACTAATTTTTGCCTTAACGTGTTTATCGGTTTGAAATAAGTAGGAATTTTATGTTGCCAAAGGACTCTTTGTAATTTTTCAGAAACTCCTGCAATGTACGGTACTGCTACTCCTCTCCTTTTAGAATCTTGAGAATTATTGGTTTCGTTCGCTATTCTTTCTTTCTGACATTTGTTGAATGACCACTGAGGGTACCCACAGTTAGTGAGTGCTCTCCTGATATGTTTTGACTCCTTTTCTCTACCTTCAGTGCTAGTTGGTATTAGTTTAGCCCTATGCTGGAGGGTTCTGATAACTCCTAGTTTATGTTGTAAAGGGTGGTTAGAGTCAAAAAGTAAGTATTGGTCAGTGTGCGTAGCCTTCCTAAAGACTTATTATTATTATTATTATTATAGATCGATCGGACCAATCGGGCGCTGAAAACATAAAATCAATTGATATTCAATTTGGATTTTTTATTGTTCAACTTGGAATTTTGATGTAACTTTTCTTTATGTTCTTTCTTTCTTTCTTTCTTTTTAATCTTGAAAGAGCGACGCCATTTCCGAGAGCTCTTTTGAGACGCCGAATGGCGACGTTCCAACAAGGCGGCTGATTGGCACACCAAAATGGAGACGTTCAATTAGACATGAATGGAAGGAAGCCTTCTGAGAGGCGTCTGTGAGTGATGAAAAATACACGTTTTGCCCTGATTGCGCTTCAACTTGGTTGTGTGCTCTCCCCGTTTTGCTTCGTTAGGCTAATTACAGCTTTGCCCGATAAATATGGCCGACATAAAAAGGAGGTGAGACACTCCCACCTCTTTGGCCGCCCCAATTAACCTAACTCTCATTGGAGTACCCCACAAAAAAAAAACATTAAAAAACGCACGCAAAACACTTGGGCCATCAGGGCCTGCAAGGCCTTCTCTGCTGGCCTAAAAATATCTGAATCACAGACTAATGTGAATTATATTTTGTCCATGAATTCTTCTTAAATCATTCCAAACGTTTTTATTGACACCATTCACCAGTGGTGGGCCATCCGGGCCTGCAAGGCCTTCTCTGCTGGCCTAAAAATATTTGAATCACAGACTAACGTGAATTATATTTTGTCCGTGAATTTTTATTAAATAACTCTAAACTTTTTTTATGGACACCGTTCACCAGTGGTGGGCCATCCGGGCCTGCAAGGCCTTCTCTGCTGGCCTAAAAATATCTGAATCACAGACTAATGAGAATTATATTTTGTCAAAGAATTGTTATTAGATCATTACCAACGTTTTTTTTATCGACACTGTTTACCTGTGGGGTACCGTCAGGGCCTGCAAGGCCTTCTCTGCTGGCCTAAAAATATCTGAATCACAAACTAATGTGAATTATAGTTTGTCAAAGAATTGTTATTAGATCATTACAAACGTTTTTTTTTATCGACACTGTTTACCTGTGGTGGGCCGTCAGGGCCTGCAAGGCCTTCTCTGCTGGCCTAAAAATATCTGAATCACAAACTAATGTGAATTATAGTTTGTCAAAGAATTGTTATTAGATCATTACAAACGTTTTTTTTATCGACACTGTTTACCTGTGGGGTACCGTCAGGGCCTGCAAGGCCTTCTCTGCTGGCCTAAAAATATCTGAATCACAAACTAATGTGAATTATAGTTTGTCAAAGAATTGTTATTAGATCATTACAAACGTTTTTTTTTATCGACACTGTTTACCTGTGGTGGGCCGTCAGGGCCTGCAAGGCCTTCTCTGCTGGCCTAAAAATATCTGAATCACAAACTAATGTGAATTATAGTTTGTCAAAGAATTGTTATTAGATCATTACAAACGTTTTTATCGACACTGTTTACCTGTGGTGGGCCGTCAGGGCCTGCAAGGCCTTCTCTGCTGGCCTATACATATCTGAGTCACCAACTGATGTGAATTATATATTGTCCATGACGTCTTATTAAATCATTCCAAATGTTTTTATCGACACAGTTTACCATTGGTGGGCCATCAGGGCCAGCAAGGCCTTCTCTGCTGGCCTAAAAATATCTGAATCACAGACTAATGCGAATTATATTTTGTCAAAGAATTCTTATTCAATAACTCCAAACTTTTTTATCGACACTGTTTACCTGTGGTGGGCCGTCAGGGCCTGCAAGGCCTTCTCTGCTGGCCTAAAAATATCTGAATCACAAACTAATGTGAATTATAGTTTGTCAAAGAATTGTTATTAGATCATTACAAACGTTTTTTTTTTATCGACACCGTTTAACTGTGGTGGGCCGTCAGGGCCTGCAAGGCCTTCTCTGCTTAACCAATCACATTTCAGCCATCATTTGTTACCAGGATCAGAAATCTACCGGGACACCTTCACAATCAGTTCTGCAGGCCCTGGAGCATAAAATAAGTGCGCTAACTCGGCATGGTCGGCCAGTAAATGTAAAGTAATAAAAATGTCAAGTTTACGAAGTTTACGTTGGCATGGGTACACGCTGTTCTCACGGCTATGTAGCATGTGCTAAAATTCAAGGCGGCGCGCGTAAGAGCAACGCTAGCTAACGCGGCATTGTCGCGCACTTGCCGAATGATTCCGATGGAATTTTAAACCTTTTTTTAACCCAAATGGTAGTATCACCACTTCGTTAGCTACCCGCGCGCACCTTTGTAGCTAGGTGAGATTTGTATGCGCTAGGCATCATCCCAGGCTTAACCGGCTGCCGGAGCCGCGGTGAGCAGCATCTATCATCTCGGCCCCCGCTGATGAATGTCTGTCCTGAGTGGCTTTGTGGCTGAGGGGAGGAAGAGGAGGAGGGCGGAGAATGATGAAGATGGTGGTGGCGGGGTGAAGTTGAGGAAGACAAGAAAGTAAGAATAGTGCAAAAAAGACAGGAAGTGTGGAGGTGGGTGGGGGGGGGCGGAAGTGGGTCAGAGAAGAGGAAGATGATGTGGAAGAAGATGGAGAGATGATACCGGAGGGAGGAGGAGGAGTGAAGAAATGGGATGATGCATGTGCGCGGCCATATTGTTCCAAATTAAGCACACTTAAGTCAAGTGTGTTTGCCGTGATCCAACGTGCGCATCACAGTTCGTTTTTGTGTTCGGCGTCAGCGCTGCACGGGATATATAATCATAATTCATTTATTTATTTATTTGTTTGTTTGTTTATGTATGTATGTTTCTTAATGTGTTTATTATTTATTTTTATTTATCTTTTTATGTATTTGTTTATTCATTTCTTTTTATTATTATTATTTGGATATATCTGTTTATTTATTTTTTATTTGTGTTTGATTTATTTATTTATATATTTGTATTATTTTATTTATTGATTATGTTTTATTGATGTTTGATTTATTCATTATTTATTTTTTATTCATTTGTTTTTGTTTATTCATTTATATTATATATCAAAATGCCCATTTTTCACCCCCAACTAAAAACAATTCTTACCTGCTCAATAATATCAAGAATTTACATACTCATATCAGTAAAATTGTTTTTCAAAATAAAATGACTAAAGTGGATTACACTGTAATTGAGCATGTTACATGCAAATGCACTTTAGAGAGTTTTGAAAGGCGCTTATAAATAAAATGTATTATTATTATTATTATTATTATTATTATTATTATTAATGACCAAAAAACGAAAAAAATGCATTTGAGCACCAACATGGATGTTCGTGATGACGTTGCTTCCTTTTCAGACCGTTTATTTATTTATTTATTTTATTAGTTTTATTAGTTTTTTTATTCGCTAATGTGTTCTTTTTTGTATGTATTTATTTTCTTTTTTATTTATTTGTTGATTTATTTTTTTATGTCTTTATTTCCTTCGACGTATTTGTTCAGACGTATCCAATTGCCTCGTTGTTGCATTTTTCCTCCATATTTTTCTATATTTTTCATATCTCTTTTCATTTTCGGTCCTCTCGCCGCAGCGACTTGTCAGAAGATGTTGGTCGTCACACACCAACGAAAATAAAACCCTGCTGCACGCACACGTACGCGCACACGTCCGTCCGTGCGCGTGCACGCAGACAGACATACAGTCAAGCTGTGCCCTTCCCACAGCTTGTAGCATGAAAACGGAACACATCGCCTGTCACTTGCTTTTTACGCGCACACACTAAACAGGAAACTCTTAAAGGACAACCGACACCATTTTTTTGTTTCCTAACTGACATCAGAAAAACGTTGTATAGCATTTAAAATACCTGTTGGAAATCGGCTGATTTGTCTGCTGGGAATTTGTGTCAGCGAATATCAAATAGTTGTCTTGGTGCAACACATAACGATTTACCATCGCATTAGTTATGTGTTTTCCTTCTAATTTCGCCATCAACACGGTGTTTTCAGACGGAAAAAAAGTACCCAAAATGCATTGTGTGTCACTTTCTCGGTCAGCGGCGTTCCAAACGTGACGTCACGTGGGAATCGTCATCAACTCGAAAACAAGACTTCCTGAATATTCAGTGTGAGTCTTAAAACGTAAAATATAGCTATATGCGCTGGAATCTTTGTGAAATACACTCAGTAGAAGTCATTTGAAGTGATTTTACAAATTATGGACACAACTTGACCGGAGGCGTCGGTTCTCCTGTAAAGAAACAGGATGTACACTGAACTTCATTCCTTCAGACGTATACCTGGACAAAACTTCCAAAAATTCAGTCTCAGATATGGATGTGTTCTTTAAAAAAAAGAAAATGGCGGTAGGGCTCCTACTACACTACAGGCATATACAACTGGACGACCAATAGGCCCCTTGCGGCTGAAGCCAAAACGCCGCCATGATACGCTGCCACTGTTACTGTTACAAACAATTTGAATTGAAAACACTCTTGCGTGTTTTATGCTAGGATCTCTCGAAGGAATAAATCGCTGTTTGCAATAACCATTCAGAGTATATCATCTCGGTTCCAGCCGTTTTTGCTGTACAGGCAGAAAATCGTGTGAAAACTCCGCAGTGAGATCAATGATTTTAGTGACTGGCAACGTAAGATGGCCGCCGTGGGCTTCACTTCTCCGGATAGTGATTAAGCGGCATTCTTACTCCATTTCATCCGTGTGGACACAACTCTGGACAAGAAGACCAGAAGCAAGACCACCGTGAAACAGAAATGCCAACCACTGACTTGTCATGCTTCCCATTAAATATTTATTTTGCTTTCTATGTCCCCCTTTAGAGAACAGAAAACAAGTAAACATGGCGAATTAGCATAGCATTCGCGTTGTGTAACAAGGACGAACGACGACGCTATCGTCGAGAAAAGCTAACTTGAGCTAAGGGTGGTTGGTGGGATATACACGTTGCGCCTTTAAGAAACCCCCACCATAACACAACAGAGGGGGGCGTGAGCGAAATCCTGGAACAGCGATTGAAAAAAAAGGGGAAAAAAGCTGCAAGCTCCACCATCAGTGAACGGTTTCAAGTCGCCCACCCTGCCTGTGGACTGAAACCCTGCCTGATTTGTGGGCAATGTTGGGGATGTAGAAAAAAAGAAAAGGAAAGCCGGGAGGGAGCAGAGAGAGGGAGAGAGAGACATAGACAGAGAGAGAGAGAGCGAGAGAGAAAGAGAGCGAGTGGGAGAGAGAGAGAGAGCCAGAGAGAGAAAGGCGACGTAGGGCGAGAGAGAATCAGCGTAAGAGAGAGAGAGAGAGAGAGAACACTAACTGGGTAGCTATGGAGATAGTAGCTTTCCCTGCTTGCTTTCTTTGACAGGTGTCGAAGAGTGGGATAACATTTTTTAAAAAGTCAAAGTCGAGGTGCCTGCAAGATGTACGGCAAGGGCAAAGGAGCCGTGGTCCCCTCGGATAGCCAAGCAAGAGAAAAGTAAGTCAATTATCACAACTTGTGTATATGTTGAGAGGTAGCTTAGTGGGGGGCGTTGTTAGCCTAGCCGTGGCTAAACTTGGCTAACTACTGTTATTCACGTTTTAAAGTGTGCCCGTTTAGTTGCCGTTTCCGCCCGCTTCGTTTAAACCGTAACAACCGCTTGGCGGTCTCTCTTAGGTTGAGCTTTAAAAGTGGACCCACGATTCGCATGTGACCCTCCCTCCCCCGTACGTGCTAACTACGGCGGCGGTGGAAGGGAGTTGGGGGGGTGAACAATGCCTTGTAAGCAACCCGGGCTGAGTGGCTTTGCGTCCCCAACCTCTACTACCGGTAAAAATAGCTAATCAGCTGTTGGTTGGCGGTTCTTTGCTCCGGAGCTTCACCGGCTTGCTGGGCCACATTGAAGCCGCGCGAGGTTGCTCGCTGGTGGGGATGCCATTCAGCCAGCAACCACCTCACCCCTTCCTCGCGGTTCGTTTGCCGCCCTAAAAACTTTGTATCACCCTGTTAAAAACTGCCTAAAAGTGCCGGTTTTGGCGTTTAAGAAAGCCACCGGCGGGGAGTCTGGAGCGCTCGCGTGGGGAAGAGGCGATCTAGGCGGCCGGTCTCTTTGTCTGCCTGGAGCCGATTACCGGTACTCGATGGGGTCTGGTTGTAGTGCGATTCTCAAGTGTGCGATAAAATGCACCGGGTTTAAAAAGTTAAATCATTGTGATTAGTTATCTTTTAGCATCCTTAATCACTTAGCCAGAATGCCAAAAAAGTTGACCTGTTCATAAATAAATAAAAAACAGTAACATGAAGTACTGCAAGCAACTGTGAAAACTTCACCTCACTTTTCAGTTTTTTTTTAATTTCGTTTCAAAGTTTAGGGTAGTGTGCCTAAAACATAACTAACAAAACGCAGTGTTGCTGCTAGCATGTGTGGATATTTCACATGACATAAACAAAACCTTATTCGGCACTTCAAGGTGTCAAGAAGGAGATGGTGGTCGGGTCAGCCTCGTCGTCTCACAACCTAGTGTGAAAGCTTAAAGGACAACCGATACCCCCCGACAAGTTGCGTCCATAATTTGTAACATCACTTCAAATGACTTCTACTGAGCATATTTGACAAAGATTCCATACAGCTATATTTTACGTTTTAAGACTCGCGCTGAATATTCAGGAATTCTTGTTTTCGAGTTGATGACGATCCCCCAAGTGATGTCGCGGAGGGAACGCCCCTGACCGAGAAAGCGACACACAATGCATTTTGGGTACTTTTTTCCTCTGAAAAGACTTTGTGGATTGCGAAATTAGATGTATAACTACATAAAAAAACACGATGGTGAATCATTGTGTGTCGCAGCCAATTGTGGTAACACGCATAAAGAAGGTGTAAGTTTACAAATTCCCAGCGGACAAATCAGCCCATTTCCAACGGCGCTTGTGCGCCATCTTGTGCATTTTCTGGGCGCTACATTGGAGTCCAGATGGCTCAAATTGATACGGAAGGACTTCTTTAATCATTTGCGAACATTTATGCTTCTTCAGAACTATTTGAATCATATTCATAACTGGATGAGTAACAAGAAAGCTTCTTCTCCGAATCTGAACGCTCGTAAGCCATTGTTTTGATTCTGGAGCAAGGCAGTTTGTGAAGAAGTATCCTGGTGATGAACAAGGGGGCGGGACTTTCTGAATCTCCCCAATTTCGAGCTCATTTTGTGGCAGTTTTAGGACACTTTAAGTCATTTTTATTGGTGTTTTGCATTTGATGAAAAATATCAGCCTGCGTGTTTTGGGTATTTTAGATGCTATAAAACGTTTTTCTGATGTCAGTTAGGAAACAAAAAAAAATGGTCTCGGTTGTCCTTTAAAGCTGATAATAATAATAATAATAATAATAAATGTCAATACATTTTATTTTAAAGCACCTTAATAATCTACAAAGCTTGTCTCTTAATTCTTCACATTGTCAAAGTTTGTCCAAAATGCAAAAGTTAAAGGTGCTGTCCACTTGAAACTGTCTTTATTACAGTGCAGCAAGTGCGAAAGCTTTAATTTTGTTTTCAGACAGATTTTTTTATCATGCTGTTGCTCAAGATGATCTGCCAAAACAAAACGAAAAAAAAACTACCCAACATGGTCCTCACAGCTGTGTGGCAAGTTAAAACTACAAATGACTCGTGTACAGTAGAACATCTCACTCTATCTTATGTCATGACGCTTCCCTATGGCAAAATCTGGCCATCTTTTTACAAACCTGACCAGGTTTTGGGCATTTGGAGATACCGCCGAAGCCCACTTGCATCTCCAGCGTCCCGTTACCCGTGCCGCTTTTTGCCGCTCTGGCTTGTTGAATTATTGACGAGGACTTGAGCGACTTTTCTCAGGCAAGCGGAGCGAGATACGGCGGGGCCGGCCGGCCTCATCCATGTTTAAAGAGGTGGTCGCGATTGTCAAGAAGAGAGGTGTGGCGGTCACGGTGTAGCGCCGGGAAGATTTTTTTGGGGGCACTTTTGTGGTAGATGACCTGAAGCTAACACGGCGGTTTTTCATTACGGTTCCTTCTTTCCGTTGAACGATGAATGAATGAATTACAGTGATACCCCTTGGCTTACGAACTTTTCGGTTTACGAACGTTGAATTTATGAAAAATTTACCTTGGCATACAAACTATTTTTCGAGATACACACGGAGCTGCCACAATGAGTGATGTGTCATTTGCGAACGAGCCCGTTCTAACAAAAAAATGGCAGCTGACTGTTTTTGTCCTGTATTCCCCGTCCCCAGTCTTCGGTTAAAGCCATGTGATTGGTCAAGAACGGAGCAGTGAGGGGAGGTGGTTTAAACATTAAAGAACCAGGCAGACGACAGCGAGAGAATGAGAAAATTGATAGAGGTGACTTGCAGTTTGATGACCCTACAAATCGTTAAGGAGCTCAAAGGAAAGTCATGCGGTTCCATTGACATGAATGAGAATTTAATTAATCCGTTCCATAACCCGCAAAAAAATACTCTCGACATCCCACCTCTTTGGTGAAGATATATATGATAGATAAATAAGTATCAGTTGCATAGAGAGCTATACATATGCGTTACCTGTGAAGCATTAGAATTAGCATGAAGCTAACTACGCAGTGGCAACGCTATTAAAATTCCTCTTCAGGGCACTGGATACGGAAATATAATGTGACTAGCGTATTGTTAGCCACAACATCACGTGTGTTTATGAGGCTAAACGTTCGCCACAGTTAGCCACATGGGAAGTCAATAAGCTTGAAACGGTGGGGCTACAATTCAAACCGCCAATTCTATAGGCGCAACGGTTAATCAATAACAGTTAAACTCAACTGTAGCGCTTTTGCGGCGAGTTTTCAAGACATATCGGAGAACCTGTCTAACGTGGAAGGTTTAGCGTCGCCGTGGTTTAAAAAAAAAACGCATTTGGGCGCCTGTCACGCGAACAACGAGGCGCTTGAGCATTTCTTGAAGAGGACAAGTTTTCATTCTTCCGTCCCCAAAATAGCATCCCGGAATAAATTATGATCAGTGCCCGGAGGGGCCAGAGCGGATGACTCATTGGCGGCGATTGTCATCAAAGTGCGGCTAGCTCAACCTTTACGTTCATCAACACCGCTCTCTGGACTCGTGTGGCGTTTGTTGCGGTGAACTGAACACGAGGCAACCTTTTGGTGCGCGCGTGCGGGTGATCGGTTGCTCACGTTGTCACCTTAGGCTGCCGCGTTTTACGGCCGACGCTTATTTGTCACTTGGTTTTTAGTCGAGGTGGGTGAGATGAGTATTTAAATCGTTTCCCCTTTTGTCAATAAAGCTAGCAAATAGTCATGACACGATTCCCATACCTGCCAACTAGTCCGTTTTTGCTATAAAAACGACGGTTTTCATGTTCGTTTCCCGTTTCCACAGGCTGATTAATTCCTTACACGGAGCTTTGTCGCCTTCTTCTGCTTCTTTTTTGGTGCTACACAAAGTTTTCAGACCAGCCAAGTACAGCCAAATGCATTGATGTGATGGAAAGACTGCTACAATGTGTCCTTTTTTTTTTTTAGTCAGGGGCGTTCCTTCAGTGACGTCACGTACGGACTCGTCACCAACTCAAAAACAAGACTTCCTGAATATTCAGCGCGAGTCTTAAAACGTAAAATATAGCGATATGCGGTGGAATCTTTGTAAAATACGCTCAGTAGAAGTCATTTGAAGCTATTTTACAAATTATGGACACAACTTGTCCGGAGACGTCGGTTGTCCTTTAAACTTCTGCTGTTTGCCTTTCAGGTTGGCGTTGTACGTGTACGAGTACCTGCTACACGTGGGAGCACAGAAGTCAGCACAGACCTTCCTGTCCGAAGTAAGATTTGGTACTACTTGAATGCCTTTAAATCACAGGAAACTGTCAGCCAAGATTTGAACACGGCCTCTTTCGACTGTGAAGCGGACTTGCTAACCGCTAGCTCACTGAGTTCCAAGTTTGGAACGCTCAGATAAAAATGAAAAACAGGAGGAAATGCAAAAAAAAAACGACGCATGTACCGTAGATCCGAAAATAACTGATTTGAGAGTCCGACTAGAGGCTGTCGTTGATGTTGTCATGACGATTGCATGAGCGGCGGCGGGCGGGCGAGGTCTGGTGTGAAATTTTTATGAGGCCACCCGATAAAAGTAGTTTTTTTCCCTGGCATGAACGCCGTGTGTGATATCAACGCAAGGTAAAAAAATCCAGTATGGAGCTGCTAATCGCATCTCCTAGTTTCTTGAATGCGACATACTTGTAGCGTCTCTGCCATTGGCTAATACCCAACATTATCCTGGCATCTCATTGGCTAAGAGAGACCTCTACAGGATGTGTTCGGGTTTTGGTATTTCTTGCCGGAGGCGCCGATAAAGCGCTGGTCAGACCTCTGGTTATGTTTTTTTTCCCTTCCACGAGAGGGCAGCATTTCCTCTTTTTCCATGTTAGCACTTTGTGACACGTTAAACTGTTTTTGAAGCGCTATATAAATCAATATGTATGTATTGTATTTTGTACAGCTGCCCCCATTTCACGCTCAGATAACTCCAGATACATATAACTTAGGAATTAACTCTTTTGTTCTAATGAAAGAAGACAATCTTAGGTTTCTTACGCTATGTGGTCCTAAAACTCAGTATTCTGCAGGTCCTGGAATTTGAGTGAAAATGACAAAAACCCTGGCACTAGAGTGGACACATTTTTGCACATTATCTGGAAGTGAATGAGTTAAACGCTGATAAAAGCAGACATCCTTTGCTCAGTTTTTAACAAAACGCCAAGCCAAAAACACTTTCAAGAGAGAACATAAACTAAAAACGATGAGGACACAGTTAAAAGTTTAAAGACTGTCATTTATACGCTTTGCTCTTTGTTTTTTTTTTGTTATATGATTCACAACTGTCATTTATTGTGCAGTAATCTGACTATAACATATATTTGTTCTATATTTTAATGCATTTTGAGAAAAAATAAATAAAATTCAGTCGTCGCTTGGAACGGATTAGGGCGTTTACAAGGAAAACATGTCTTGGTTTACATTTTCTTGTTCCGAAATTTCTCCGGCCAAACGCATAATTTTTTTTCGTTCCACTTCTCAACGACAATATCCCAAGTAATGAGTCTTTCTTCTTCCTTTCTCAGATACGATGGGAGAAGAACATCACGTTAGGGGAGCCCCCTGGATTTCTCCATTCGTGGTGGTGGTGAGTTTCAGCAATTCCACTAAAAACCTGTTCTTGCAGTATTTCTTCTCAGGATAGAATGGAAAGGGAAAAAAAAATCTGAAAAATGTTCACCGAGGAGTGTGCTATAGTCTCTGGCTTGACCAGACTCACTGAGGGTGCGACCCCGACCACCCCGACCACTCCCCCTTCCTACCCTACACCATACCCGAACCCCGCCCACCCACCTTCGCTCTCCGTGCTCTCCCCTCCTCCAGCGTTGCATCTTTCTTTTCACCTCCCGCTTCCTGAAACAATGGATCCAGATGGTTGGGGTGAAAATGGATGGCCTTCCCCCCTCCTCACCCTTTTGTGCCCCCCCCCCCCCTTCCCCCCCTCACACACACACACTTGTCTCCTTTTGTTCACACGGCAGAAGCATTCTTAGCAGATTATCCCGTTGCATTCCAGTCTCCTTTTATGCCCAGCCGTCCACGGTTTTTCCCCTTTTGCGCCCTTAAAACCCCCCCTTGTCGCTATCATTTATGCCCCCTGGCTAAGGTTGGATCGCGGGGGGTCTGCACTTCCGACACTGAAAAATCAACCGTTTTGCTCGTTTCTATCCGTCGCGGTGGATGATGTGTTGTGGGAAGCGCGTTCATCCGATGTTCTGCCGCTGCGGCGCATCCTGAACGGTAGACCGCAAAACCCTTCACGGAATCGTCATGATGGTTTAGGGTTTCATTTAGACCGTGCTTACAACAGACTTCTTAGGTTGTTACCACATAGGCTTGGTCATGCTAATGAGGTGATACCAGAGCGAATGGGGTGATTCATAGAACATAATCAGGGTTTTTGTAAAACCGCTGCTCACCCACAGAGAACTTATCCTGTGACTAAAAAGTGTCCTTGAGAGTTTTGAAAGGCGCTTAGAAATGAAATGTATTATTATTATTATTATTATTATTACATTTTCGCCGTCGTCGGCGACCTTAAATTCTTCACCGTAAGCAGATTGTTCCGATCCGCGGATTTAAATCGAGCCTAATTCTCCCTCCCCCTCCGACTCACCTCCGACGACTCCCACGATGACTTGGGATTTCGTAGCGCTGAAGTAAGATCGTGAACCGGACCCCGAGGCTCGTCGTAAATTAGCTTGCTCAATTAAAAGTGAAGCTGTTTAACACGCGCATACATTAACCCGGACTGTTGAGTCAATGCCATTAGCGGCGAATGCTAACATTTTTTTATTGACCGTGTAACGCGCGTTTAGCTTTAACGGACCGCTCGTTGCTTTCGGAATCGTAAAAAAAATATATATATATATATATATATATATATATGTTTTTTTTTTGTAGCTTTGTCATTGTTTAAATCCCCAACGAGGGGATGAGTGTGTGCGCAAGTAAGCACTTTATGTGTGCGGGTGTGCGGAGTGACTTACACGTGACGATGTCTTCCACTCTCCACCAGCGGTCACTCGCAGTGTTGTGACCCTACAAATCGCGAAAAACGTCGAACGAAAGTGGTCAGATTCCTTCAAGTCGTGTGGTTCCATTGACATGAATGAGAATTTCATTAATCCGTTCCATAACCCGCAAAAAAATACTCTCGACATCCCACCTCTTTGGTGAAGATATATATGATAGATAAATAAGTATCAGTTGCATAGAGAGCTATACATATGCGTTTCCCATGAAGCGTTGGTATTAGCATGAAGATAACTGCGGAATTGTTAACCACAACATCACATATTGGGGCTAAACTTGAAATCTCAATTAACAATCTCTTGAGTGCAGAAAATAATGATTTGCGTATTCATTCAAATAAAATATACCTCTAAAATATTGATGTATTTTTTTGTCAATAATAACACACTTGAATTAGCTATTCACCATGACTTGCATTGACCAAAATAAAAATAAGAATAAAACAACAAAAATTGTGAATTTGGGGAAGCCATTAGAATATTTTATTCCCTCCACATATTACATACAGAACGCAAAACAAAATAATTAAGAACTAGTTTTAAAATTTTAAGTCACAAATAATGACTGTTACATACAACAATCGGAAATGTTGGTTCGGACTTTAGCCAGCATCATAGACTTTCGCTTTCGCGGACCGAATAAAATGAAGTGGCGGGCCAGAATTGGCCCCTGGCCCTTGACTTTGACACCTGTGATTTATAACAAGAAATCAGACTTTGTGTTAATCGGCAATGCCAGTCACGGATTGTTCTGTGCCAAATTAGCGTAGCACATATTACAATACAGCAAATATTTCGTATAAAATCACACACTATGCCCATCCTTAAAATTATATAGATTTTTTTTTTTGTGGGGTGGGGGTACAGCAGTGTAACTTTTAACCTGTGTGGATGATTCTGCTGAGTCATACATATGAACGCCGGGGCCGACCGGCGCAGCACCATCAGCAATATGAAAACCCAAGGACGTGTTTTTAATAGCTACTAAGAGGAGGGACAGAAAAAAAATTCAGAAAAGGTTACAACCCTGGTTAATGTGAGGGGGGGGGGATGTTATGGTCAGTCCTCCCAACGAGCGTCTGTAAAATGTCAAGAAATATTTTGAAGGTGTCTTAAATGCACTTTTGGGATTGAGCAGAGCAGTTAGCGATTTTGGTGGATGTGCTTACGGAGCGATTGACACTCTGAATTGTCTTAAAGACGTTTCCGATGGGAAAGATGAAGAGGCTTCAAGGACGCCGGAATTAAATAGCATCGGAGGTCGGCCATTTTGCGGGAATTCCGGTGTTCCTATTTTGGATTGGATTAGCCTTTATTAGGCTCACAGTGGATATATTTACATTTCACAGCAGGAAAGTCATGAAAAGAAGAGGAATGGAAAGGAAGAAGTAGAAAAACAAAACACAGGAGCTGCTGTAAAGGCAGCCACTCTCGCGGCGCCATCTTGAAGTTAAATAAACAAAAAAAAAAACGAAATAACAACGTGACACAACACAAAAGACAGTCATTCAATTTTGAAATAGGAGTCCTTTTCACCAGTGAATTAAGGATGTCTTGGTGAAATATGCACGTCTGCTACAAGCTAAATGTTGAAAACAAACGCGAAGCATGTAGCATCCATTGACGAAAAGAGATTGTCTCACATCACATCACCGTGTAAATCCGCTTCAATTCCAAGCCGCGACAGTTCCACATATGCATCGCCTAAATGAGAAAAAAAAGTCAGCTGAGCATTTTGCTGTCAAGTGCGTATTCTGGTGTTTCGATGAAGGAATTTTCCCCCAATCGAAATTATGCATCGAATATGATGATTGGGGGGGGGGGGGGGGGGGGGGGGGCTTGGTATGTTTCAAAGTTGAATGCTCATTTTGAGGATTCACAGTTAAAAACTGACATGAGCCCCCATTTTAGCATCTTAGCTTTCATTTTTGACTACCTTTTGACCCCCTGTAGTCAAAGCCGTTTATTAGCATCCGTAAGTATTTGATATGCTAGCCGCCCCTCCCTCCCTCCAATGCACTCTGACCTCATCATAGGGGAAGGCTAATTCGGGTAATTGGTTGACTTTTTCGGGGATCAAACACATCTAGAAGTTCACACTTACGGGCCAAGTTGGGGGGTGGGGCATTCCCAATTGATATGCCAAATTGATATTGGAGGAAAGATTTTCCATATGTCAAAGGTTAATATTTTCGGTCTCACTTTTTAGAAGCCCCCCCCATGAAAAGAGTTTTTTTAGTAGGGGGTCAGGGGCGGGGGTCAAGTCTGATTTACAATTAAGTAAAATAGCAAGCAAATTAAACGCTAATACTGGTTCGCACATTTATGGATTTATAGCTTCCTGTCCCTAGCATACCAAACATGTGAACAATAGATACTGGCAAGCTATCTAGCTAGCTATCTATTAGCTATATAGCGATATAGCTGGCTGGCTAGCTATCTATCTAGCTAGTTAGTTATTAGCTACCTGTTGGCTACCTATCTAGCTTTCTATCTATTTGAGTTACTTCCGGGTTGAGTGAATGCTGGCGCGTTTGGCTGCCGCTGATCACCCACACAAAAAAACTTATTCTGTGACTGTAAAGTGACCTTGAGACTTTTGAAAGGCGCTTAGAAATGAAATGTATTATTATTATGATGATTATGATGATGATGATGATTATTATTATTATTAAACAGATAATCGACAAAGAACCACATTGATTCCGGTGTATAAGGCACACCCAAAAGCCTTGATTTTCTTCCAAAGATGACCCTGCGCCTTGTCGTCCGACACACCTTATAATAATAATAATAATAATAATAATACAAATAATAATAATAACCACTTGGATTTATAAGCGCCTTTCAAAGCTCTCAAGTTCACTTTACAGTCACAGGATCAGTTAGTTTTGCTGTAGGTAAGCAGCGGCAGCTACATGCGCCAGCGTTCACTCAACCCGGAAGTAACTCAAATAGTTAGAAAGCTAGCTAATAGCTAGCCAGCTACATAGCTAGGCAGATAGATAGCTAATATATAGCAAGCTAGATAGCCATATAGTCAAGTCAATACAATGGATCCTACTTTATATCGCGGTTTCACAACATCTGCAGCTGTAACAAAACGCTTCACATAATTGTCAACACAGAGCAAAATAATAAACAAAACAGGAAGCTAAAAACATGGACAGTTGTGCATGATTGAGAAAACATTTAGGATTGAATTTTGGTCGGGTTTCCAACGGATTAGAGCATTTACGTGGAACGCAAAGTTACTGCTAGCTGGCCTGCACACGACTTATTAGCTTGCACGCTTGCTTTCTGCTGCCTCTCACAGTGGTATGTTGATGCTAACGTTAGCATGGGGCTTGTTATTGTGCCACTGACATTATACAGTAAAGTCTCGTTATATCGATATTCAAGGGAGTCCGAAAAAATATCTATATAACCGGGACTATCGATATATCCGACCCTGTTTGCATGTAATTTTCTCCGTGCGTGCAGCGCAATAGTATCGATATAACCGGGACTATCGATATATCCGATATCGATATAACGAGACTTTACTGTATATGGAAAATGTTTGGTGGTTGCGCCTTATGCTCAGGTGCGCCTTGTAAACCGGAAAATACGTTACATTTTTTTGTCGTTCAAATTCTTCCACGTTATTTAAAAAAAAAACCTTTACAAGACATATTTTCATTTACTTTACGTGAAGTTTAACCTTGCGTTGTTCTCACGTTTTCAGCGTATTCTGGGACTTATATTGCGCCGCTCCAGACCGACGAGAGACGTGCGAGCACTCCAGCGAGGCCAAGGCCTTCCACGACTACGTAAGTGTCACTTTTTCTCCCGTTCGGTCCTCAACGCCTTTTCCAAAACAAACATCAACATTTCATGATTGACACTTAAACACATTTGACGCCATTTTGAAGGCATCTTTGTCCCGTCAATTAAATCCACGGCCCCTACAGACGCTTTTACGGTATTAGCGTGGACTAATCACTTGAAAACCTCCTCGATAAACCTCCATGCGACACGGACACGGTCCAACGAGTGCAGAATCGCTGACTCGACACCGTTTGCGATGTTCGCTAACCGGTGACACTGCGGCAGAACCGCGGCGGACCCTCAGAAGGATCCAAAAAGCAATGCGTGGTGGGTTTAAAGTACCCCGAAAGAAGACAACCGAACTGTGTCGTCTGCTGTTATGTTGGACTGTGTGTGTCTCTATGTGTGTGTGTGTGTGTGTGTGTGTGTGTGTGTGTGTGTGTGTGTGTGTGTGTGTGTGTGTGTGTGTGTGTGTGTGTGTGGATGCGATACAGTGTGGGGAGATAATGGAATAGAGTTCTAATCCCGTAATCCCGGCACTGGGTTGATGCTAAACCAGGGATCTGTGTGTGTGTGTGTGTGTGTGTGTGTGTGTGTGTGTGTGTGTGTGTGTGTGTGTGTGTGTGTGTGTGTGTGTGTGTGTGTGTGTGTCTGTTTATGTATGGGTGTGGGTACTAGGGGAGGGGGGTTGTTTGTGTGAGATATTGTGATGCCCGCGACATTGTGCGATTGTCTGTGTACTTGTCGGTTGTGTGTGTTTGTGTGTGTGTGTGTATGTAGTAGTGCAATTTTGTGTATTGTGTGTGTGTGTGTGTAGTACACGTGCGGTGTTGTGTGATATGTCCATGTTGTATTGTTGTTATTTTCAGTGTTCATGCGGTTGTGTGAAAGGGGGCGTATGTCTGATATCGTGTGGTCGTTTATGTCACCGTGTGTGTATGTGATATTGTGATTGTGTCTATGTGTGTGTGTGTGTGCGGTGGTGGGGATTGTCTGTGTGAGATATTGCGATTGTTTATGCCAGCGACATTGTGTGCTTGTCGGTTTGTATTTCGAAGCGTGTGTTTGTGTGTGCATTTATGTAGGAGTGCGATTGTGTATATTGCGTGTGTAGTGCTTGTGCGGTGTTGTGTGACACGTCCATGTTGTTTTGTTTCTGTAGACAGTAAGAAATATTGTCAATTCTTCTCAATGTCTTTTCTGTAATACCGTACAATAGCTGGCTGGCTAGCTATTAGCTATCAATTGGCTTGCTAGCTAGCTTTCTATCTATTTGTCTTACTATTCTATTTGAGTTATTTGTGGCTGCCGCTGCACACCCACAGAAAGACTTATCCTGTGACTGTAAAGTGACCTTGGGAGTTTTGAAAGGCGCTTAGAAATGTATTATTATTATTATTATCAGAATCAGAATCAGAATCATCTTTATTGCCAAGTATGTAGGACACACAAGGAATTTGTTTCCGGTAGAACACGCTGCACTAGTATCGTTGTCCAAAAAACTGCTAAGTGGCACTATACAGTTCCATTTTGGCTACTGTTGAAAGAGTTCAAAGAGTTAATGGCTTGGGGGTTAGAAGCTGTTTAAATGTCTGCTGGATTTGGTGCGCATGGATCGGTAGCGCCTGCCTGAGGGGAGTAGCTGGAAAAGGTGGTGGGCAGGGTGCGGAGGGTCCAGTAGGATTTTCCGCGCCCTAGTTTGGATTCTTGCAGTGTGCAAGTCCTCGAGAGTGGGTAGGGCGGTGCCAATGATTTTTTCCGCCGTCCTAACTGTCCGTTGAAGTCGGATTTTGTCCATTTTATTATTATTATTATTATCATTATTATTTTTGGTGTTTATGCGATTGTGTTAATGGGGCCGTCCCTATATGTCATTGTGTGTTTCTATGATATTTTGATTGGATTGGATTTGCCTTTATTAGTCTCAGAGTGGAGAAATTTACATTTCAATGTAAACACATTGTATATGTGTTTGTCGGATAGAGAAATAGACATTTTTTTCTGTATAATTTTTGTTTGTGTGTCTGATTTTTTTACATTTCTACAGCTTGTGATATCGCGAATGCCTCCCCCCTGTGATAATGTGGCGTGTTGTGAGATTTTGCGTGTGCCTTTATGATTGCAAGTCGTAAGATCATGTGTGTGTGAATGTGTGTACATGTCCCATAGTGTGTTATTTCATGACTCGGGTCGTCTTTCGCAAGCAGCCTGTACAAGAGGCATGTGTGTGTACGGGGGGCGGGGGGGTGATCGGAGGGTCTTCCAACCCCGTATGCGTGCATGTGTGCGACTGTCCGACATGGTCGCTCACTGTCTGTATCTAACACTGACAAAGCCAAGAAGACAGGCCTGGTTTAATTTTGGCTCCGGAGTCCCCCCCGAGGGCTCTGAAGTACCCCTACCAACCCCCACCCCCTCCCCTGCCAACCCCCCCGTGCCCTCTAGCACAGGTCCTCGATGCTGGTGAACGGCTCAGCAAGGAAAAGGAAAGATTTTTGTTTGTTTGTGGGGTCTTATCTTTACGAGGGTCGAGGCCCCCTTTTAAGGCCCGCTTGGCGTTTATGAGGCGTTATCAAGAAGATGAGATGAAGGGAAGTGGGGGGCGGGGGGTGTTTTATTTTCACTATCTTCAACAGTGGTTTATTGATGCGACTTGTTGTCCTTTGTACCTCCCCCTTTTTTCTTTGATGTGCTTCTGTTTTGGTTAGCAATTGTGTGTGTGTTTTTTTAGGGGACTTCTTGGGTCATCCAGCTCGTATTTTGGTTAGCAAGGGCCATTTTGACTCAGAAGTTGCCATCTCCGCACAACCAATTTGCGATTATTTGCTCTGTGCTAGTCAAAACTAGCTATCTAGCTGGCTAGCTATCTATTTGCGATTTATGCTATCTATTAGATATTTAGCTAGCCAGCTATCTACAGTAAAGTCTCGTTATATCGATATCGGATATATCGATAGTCCCGGTTATATCGATACTATTTCTATGCACGCACGGAGAAAATTACATGCAAACAGGGTCGGATATATCGATAGTCCCGGTTATATCGATATTTTTTCGGACTCCCTTGAATATCGATATAACGAGACTTTACTGTATTATTATAATACTGTACAATACCATACAATCGCTATCTGGCTGGCTGGCTAGCTATCTATTTGCTATCTATGCTATCTATTAGCTATTTAGCTAGCCAGCTATCTATTATTAGAATACCGTACAATACCTTACGTACAATCGCTATCTGGCTGGCCGGCTAGCTATTAGCAATCTATTGGCTTGCTAGCTGGCTTTCTATCTCTTTGTCTTACTATTCTATTTGAGTTACTTCCGGGTTGAGTGAACGCTGGCGCGTGTGGCCACCGCTGCTCACCCACAGAAAAACTTACCCTGTGACTGTAAAGTGTCCTTGAAAGTTTTGAAAGGCACTTATAAATGAAATTTATTATTATTATTATTATTATTATTATATCTATTAGCTATCTAGCTAACTATCTATCTATTTGAGTTATTCCAGGTTGAGTGAACGTTGGCGCATGTGGCTGCCGCTGCTCACCCACAGAAAAACTTATCCTGACTGTTGAGAGTTTTAAAAAGCGCTTATAAATGAAATGTAATATTATATATCTAGCTGGCTACTTAGCTAGCTATCTATTTGCTATCTATGCTCACCCACAGAAAAAAACTTAACGTGTGACCTTAAAGGACAACCAACGTCACTTTTTTGTTTCCTAACTGACATCAGAAAAACGTTTTATAGCATCTAAAATGCCCCAAACACGCAGGATGATATCACGCCAAGACGTCTTGCATTGCTGGAGAATCAAAAGAATGGCTTCAGATTCGGAGAATATGCTTTCTTGTTACTCATCCAGTTATGAATATGATTCAAATAGTTCTGAAGAGGAAAGCATACATGTTTGCAATCGATTAAATTTATTTCGTGCCATTTTGAGGCAACATTGGGGGGAAATCTCTCGCCCAAAAAAAGAGGCACAAAATGGCGACCTCCTGTGCCCACCTCCGTTTCCACAGGCTGATAAATTCCTTATATGGAGCTTGGACGCCCTCTTCTGGCGGCTTTTGGGTGCAACACGAGGTTGTCAGACCAAACAAGTACAGCAAAATACATTGACGTGATGGAAGGACTGCTACGATGTGTCTTTTTTTTTCGGTCAGGGGCGTTCCTTTAGTGACGTCACGTACGGACTCGTCACAAACTCAAAAACAAGACTTCCTGAATATTCAGCATGAGTCTTAAAACGTAAAATATCGCTATATGCGGTGGAATCTTATTAAAATACGCTCAGTAGAAGTCATTTGAAGCCATTTTACAAATTATGGACACAACTTGTCTGGAGACGTCGGTTGTCCTTTAAAGTGGCCTTGATAGTTTTGAAAGGCGCTTATAAATGAAATGTATGATTATTATTATCAAAATACTTTTGAGGTTAGCGACAGAAGTTCGGAAAAGGAACGATTCAAATGCCGACAAAGATAGTGACAATGCGAGGCCTCGATGACGGCGTAAAAAAAAAATGGAGACATTGATGTGGAAGCGCACCAGGAAGCTTCTTCGTGGGGGTTGCGGGGCAGTATGGAAATTGTCTGTCAAAAACGTCGCCATGAAATGAACTGGCAGCATCCAACGGCGGCTACAAGTTGCCTTTTTTGAATAAAATGAGCTAACACGGTGGAGGCCATGTTTTTTTTTTTTTACTTCTTCGCGGATGTTGTGTCTGCAGCGTATTAGCGCCGTCATCCGTTGTGTGTGTGCATCCTGTTGAGCGCAACGCCCGTGTGTTTTGACTGGGGTTGAATCACCACAGTCAGCTCTATTTATTTATTTTTAGCCTCTCTCCTTCTCCATCAATCTACCTTCCTATCTGTCGCTCCGTCTTGTCTGTCTGTCCCTGCGAGAAGGACATGGACGGTGACGAGGTACATATCGGTGAAGCAGAATGTACATTAGCAGCCTCTCTAGGCTAGCACATTTATTTCTACAACACCCCCCCCACCCGCATAACGTGTTTACGTCCCTGTTTTTTATCCCCCCGTGAAAGGTATCGTGCACGGGTCAATAATGTGTTGAGCACTATTGATCCGTCCGGTCTCACGGCCGTGGATGTGAGACGGGAAATGCTTTTGGCTGCATACTGTGCCGTTACTTCTCGCGGGTGGTCCAAGTGCCCGATTCCAAATTGAATGCCTGGATTATTCATTCATTCATTCATTCATTCATTCATATTTATTTATATTTAGTATATTTTACTTATTTTATTTATTGTATTTTATTTGTTATCTTTTATTTATTGGATTTTATTATTAATTTGCTTATTTTATTTTTCAATACTATTTTTTGGACTATTTGTTTATTTTATTGATTTTTTTTAAATTATATATTATTTTTGTATTTTATGAACTGTAATTTATTTATGTTTTTCTTTATGTCTTTATTTATTTATGTATTTATTTAGTGTATTTATTTACTTTATTTTACTTATTTTATTTATTTTAGTTCTTGTTTTTTTATTTGTGTATTTGTTTTTTTATTTTGTATTTTTATTTTATATTTATTGTATTTTATTTGTTTATTTTTTATTGTATTTCATTTTATTTATTGTAATTTACTAACTATATTTATTTATGTATTTGTTTATGCATTTATATATTTAGATATTTATTTAGTTTATTTGCAGTATTCCTTTAGTTTATTTTACATATTTATTTTATTTATTGTAATTTTTTTGTTCATTCTATTTTATTTGTTTATTTATCTATTTGTTGGTATTTTTATTGATATTATATATTGTATTTTATTTTTTTTTTTTTCATTTTATATTATTTTTTGTATTTTATTTACTGCAATTTATTTATTTATTTATTCATTTATTTATTTGGACGTGTGCCGGCAGAGTGTGAGAATCCAAACCCGAGCCAACGCGGCGTCTACGCAAGGGTGCGTAAAACGTTCGTAAGACGCCACAGAAATATTCGGGTTAGCTAGCCCACCCGCCGCCGCCCCCCCGGAGCGCAATTCGGGCTGTTTACAGGAGACATCAAAGGTTGCGCGTCTCATGTCACGCGTCTGCGGTTGTTTGCCCGGGGCCGCATGATCAAAACTTGCTTCCTGCGCCGCCCCAAAAAAAAAAAAAAGGGATCACCTTCCACTGACCCTGAAATAAGCCAAAAAGGACTGAGAACTGCCTACATTTCATTCATGTCCCTTTTTTCTCGCCCTTGGTTGAGTTAGTCAGGACCGAATGACTTTTGCGTGGGTTGTCTGAATATTAATTCGAACCCCACCTGTGCCTTCCAGAAAAAGGAAAAACTGAACCTATGCAGGCGGTCATCTACACTGGCCCAATTTATGATTTTGAAAATAAATTTTCACCTAATTTTCCAGTCTGCTTTGTCCTCATAAGCGGGGTGGGCTGTCTTCGAGGGACATCCTGAACCTGTACTACAGCCAATCAATTGCAAGTCACACCGAGACAAATGACCACCGGCGCTCACACTTACACCCTTGTGACGATTTTCAGCGTTCAATCAATGCTTGTTTTTGGAATGTGGGAGGAAACCGGAGTACCCGGTGAAAACCCACACCAGCCGGGATCGAACTCACGAACTTTGCACTGTGAGGTGCGCCCGAAACTCATTTTCATTACCTGAAATAATAGAATCGAAATAATTCTGACCCCCGCCGCCCCTAAAAAAATGACTGACCTTTCTTTCATTTGTCATAGAATCATGGACTAATCATTTTTAAATGAATCATTATTATTATTATTATTATTATTTGCTATCTATTAGCTATCTGGCTAGCTAGCTAGCTATCTAGGTAGCTAGCTATTAGCTATCTGGCTGGCTATCTAGCTAGTTATCTGTTAGCTATCGATTGGCTAGCTAGTGAACGCTGGCGCATGTGGCTGCCGCTGCTCACCCACAGAAAAACCTGTCCTGTGACTGTAAAGTGACCTTGAGAGTTTTGAAAGGCGCTTATAAATGAAATTCATTATTATTATTATTATTATTATTATTATTATTATCATCTGCTTTTCAGTGATAACAATTTTTGCCATGGGGAGGGGGGGGGGGTCCTACTACTTTCTTTCCCAGCGCAAATTTTGAGCGTTCAAATCAGCCCAGTGTGCTTGTTTTTGGAATGTGGGAGGAAACCGGAGTAACCCGGAGAAAACACACGCAGTCCGGATGAATCGCGCTTGTGAACGCAAAAACGACACCAAACGATACATTGGCGTATCGTATCAATTAGCGATATCGTTCGGAATCGTCGTATCGCTAAAATGTCAACGTCACCTGCTTTGATTAAAAGATTGTTGCTAAATACCCTCTGAAACAAGAATTGGTTGACATTATTAATTGGTTTGCATCCATAACGTGCAACAATGATTGACAGTACACATAGCCAATCCTCCCCGCCCCCCCCCCCCCCCCCCAATGTCTTCGATCTCTATGCATGTTGATCTTAACTGTCTCTCTCTCTTCCTTTGGCATCTTCTCGTTCTTTCTCCTTCCTGGAGCGCGGGGGGGGGGGGGGGGGGGGGGACGCCAAGGGGACAGAGTGCAGATAGGACCTGTCTCCATGGCAACAGCTTCTGCAAGCTTCTAACGCCCCTTACTCTGAAGGGAGAGCATTGTGGGAGTAGTGAGAGAGGGGGGTTATGCGTGAGGAAAGGAATAGTCGCTTTTTTCCAGGTACACACACACACACACACGTGGAAGAATCCGCTTTAGGGCCATGGAGGGATTGAGGATGGAAGGGGAAGAGGCAGTGGACCCTGTGCTTCCCCAGGGACTCAAAATTAGCATAAAGCTGAGGGGGGGGCGGGTTTTTTTTCTGGCTTTTATGCCAAAATTCTTTATGAAAGAATTGGAAATGCCTCTGTTGGGGGGAAAGGACGGAAGGTGTTGTGTGTTTGCTAGGATGGACGTACAATCCTGACCCCAGCTCCTTGACTGTCTGCCTCACGACTGACAGTGCAGGACTTTATAAGCTTGTGATGCAACTGTGTTGGTGTGTGTGTGTTTGTATGACTAGTCTTGTGAGGACCACTAACATTTTATATCAGGGCTGTCAAAGTAATTTTTTTTGCCGCGGGCCACATTGTAGTTATGGTTTCCTCTCGAGGGCCGTTATGAATTTGGGGAACCCATTAGAATGTTTAAATCCCTTCAAATATTACATATAGAGCACACAGCAAATTAATGAATAAGTCGTTTTCAAATCTGAAGTCAAGAAGAATGACTTTTATTGTGGTTGACATCCAAAAATATGACATTTTGGCTCAGATTTTAGCAATCGTCATGGAAGTTTGATTTGCTTTCGCGGGCCGAAAAAGATGATGTGGCGGGCCTTGACTTTGACACCTGTGTTTTATAGCATGACAAGTGAGGACCGTTTGGCCGGTCCTCCCAAGTTTTTCATCCTAAAGGCTTCTACAGGGTTCATATATGCATCTGTTAAAGTTTGAGAAAGGTCCTCACAAATTCACCCCAATTTTTTTTTTTTTTGGTGTGTATTTTCATTTCACTCAGATACACACATTTTTTACTCACTGTGTGTGTTTATGTGTGTGTGTGTGTGTTATGTGTGTGTGGTTAATGAGAGGAAAAAGTTCATACCACTAAAAGTAAAATGATATTTTAACCAATTTCACCACAGGGGTGAGGACTTTGAATGTACCTATTGAGAGTCCTCACTCCTGCTATTATTTCAGTTTTTAGTCCACTTTTTATTTCTTTGTTTTTTTTAAAGAAGTTGAAGTGGGAAATGGGGTGACATTTAGTGTTCTTCTCTTAACTTATCAGCAACGGTGGTCCTCACTCCTTATCTGGAGTTATCCGGATCTTACAAAACCATTGAAACAGGAATGTGTGTGTGTGTGTGTGTGTGTCTGTCGACCCGATTGTGTGTGTGTGTGTGTGTGTGTGTGTGTGTGTGTTTGTTCCGGCCTGCTTATGTAAGCGCTTTCGACACGAGTGTACGTGTGTGCGGACGAAAATACGGTTATATCATATTTAACTCCCGGGGCTGAATCATTTGGCTCGCTGCCTCCCCCTCCGCCCCACCCTGAGATTAGCCCCCCCGCCCAAAAAAAAAGGGGTCATCATGACAACGTGCTTTTAAATGTGAGTAAATCAAAATCAACTTTTTTTTTGGGGGGGGATACAGGTTTATCCTTTCATCTACTATTAACAAATTTCATCGTATGGAAACAAACGTTCAAAAATAAGCTTGTGAACATATTCGAATTTAGCAACACATTGCAAGCATTCAATGAATTACAAATATTTTATGTCATACATATATATACATTTTAGGCATGGTGGAGATGGTGTGTGAGTGTTTGCGTGTGGGCTGTGGTTAAGTATCACCACTCATCTCCCGCTGATTGACGAGTCGGACCGCAAACCCGAGCAAGAGAAGCGCGGTGGAAAATAAATATGTCTTCTCCAAACGTCATGTCCGATGTGTTTGCGGTGCCAGCTGCACCCGAGATCGTGTTACTGTGTAACTAATGTAATGCATGTAATTGTTTGATTTGTTGAAATCCCACTTGGCACGTTTGCTCAGCCCGCCTGCTGCAAGCGTCCACAATAAAGCAACGCCTAATGAATAGACGCCAATTGAATTAGTTTGCACTCGGGGCGCCACGCGCCAGGGCGGAATTATCTCAGATGAAGCTTTATGTCAAACCTGGGGGAAAATATATAGAGGATATATTATCACCCATTGTGTGTGTGTGTATATATATATATATATATATATATATATATATATATATATATATATATATATGTGTATGTATATATATATATATTAAAAAAAATCCTCGTCTCACCCCCCATTTTAGCTTGAGGGTTGATATATATATATATATATATATATATATATTTTTTTTTAATAAATGTAAACATATTACATATAATATATTTGTTGTGTGTTTAGAATAGATATGTTTCGAATATATTTTTTATTCAAGTATTTTATATTCATAAGTTAAATATATATTATTAAATATGTACATATATTTTTAATTAATTTAAATTTAATTATTAAATTACCAAGGCATTAATATTTTCAAACATATTTATATATATATATATATATATATATATATATATATATATATATATTTAGAATATATTTATTTTAGATTTCTGAGTTTTATATATATATATATATATATATATATATATATATATATATATATATATATATATATATATATATATATATATATATATATATATATATATATATATATATATATATATATATATATATTATATATATATATATATTTATTTTTTTTCAGCTTTTGCTTCCTCATTTATTTATTTATTAATTTTTTTTTACATGTAATGCGATAGACCTCACGCGAGTAAAAACAATGTATCCATGTAAATTTGATTGGAAATAAATGACCATGTATGCAAATTGTATACTTCGGGTTAAAGGTTTCCATCATGTACCTCATTCCTTGTTATATGCAAAACAATGTCAAATAAAATATTATAATATAAAAAATCACTCCCATTTAGCAACATTGGGTACAGAAAGGTTGAAAAAAGTATATAATTTTCCCCCCTTGTAAATCATCCTAAACTATAAAGTTCAAATAAGCCGACGTTAAAAGTGACTGCAAACACTGTAGCAGTGAAGCGAAGGAGGCCACTAGCCAGATTGAGATGTTTTTTTTTTATGTCGACGTTTCTCCTTGAACACTTTGTCCTAATTCGTCAGCATAAAAAAAAAAAAGACGCCCTTACATTCTGCTCTTCGGGTTATGCTTTAAAAGCAGTAATAGGCCACACTTTCCTGAATTAGCCATTAAACTTAATATGTTGGGGGGGGGGGGGCATGGTGTGAAATACTGCCCCCTTCAGCAAATTAGCAACCATTACACCCTTTACATCCCTCTTGACTAACATTTTGTTTTTTTGTCATTTTTGCAGAGCGCGGCAGCAGCGCCCAGCCCGGTGATGGGCAACATCCCCCCCAACGACGCCATGCCAGGCGGTCCCATGCCTCCAGGCTTTTTCCAGGTAGCATTCACGACTCATCTTGTCAATCAAATCGATCATTAAATCAATCCGACATCTCTTTAGAATCATCTTTATTGACCTACTACAGTGATACCTCACTTTACGAACTTAATTGGTTCCCTGAAAGTGTGTGTGTAAGGTGAAAAGTTAATCTGCCAAACATTTATTTCCCATAAGAAACCATTAAAAATGAGAATAATCCATTCCCAGGTCCCCATAAAACAGGATTTTCTACTAAATAAGCCTTAAAACTATACAAAATATACCTTATTTTATGTATAATAAATTTGTGATTGTATTATAATTAAAGAAATAAACTATACTGTATAATAAAGTCGTTTTATTTACCTTTGTGATGGTCGTGGATGTAGTTGCCTCTTGATGATATCCGAGTGAATTTGCCGTGCTTTCTCGGCGATAATACCCTCACTCACACTGTCCCCTGCTAGCTGCTTGTCGTTAATCCAAATCAACGAAAGTTTTTCAACCTCGTCTATTGCCTAAAACTGTTGCTTCGACTACACAGAAACACCCTTAGCCACACGTAGCAATGGTCGACTTAGCATACTGCTAGTGGGACAGCTAAGTCACACAAACGCACACCTCGTTGGTGTTTCTGGATGATCTCCATCTTCTGCTCGACCATAATTTTCTTTTGTGTCCTCTTCGGATTAACACTAGGCTGTGTTGGGTTCTTTTTACTCCACTCGATAACAAACCACGTCTGCACTCAACGAAAGTGGAAGAGGAAAACTAGTCCGCCAGCCACTGTGGCGCTGTGTGGTTTGGTTCGTCCGCCAAAAAACTAGTTCGTATGCCAAGATTATATTCTCGCGAATTTAATGTTCGTAAAGCAAAAAGTTCATGAGCTAAAGTATTCGTAAGACGTGGTATCACTGTATGTAGAACACACAAGGAATTTGTCTCCAGTAGAACACGGTGCACTAGTATCAACATGTTAAAAACATGACAAATAAGTATGGATGACATTTATCAAGGCTAATCTAATCTAATCTAATCTAAAATAATTTCTTCATTCAAGGCACGATACATTTATATTTTGGTTACTGTTTAGAGAGTTAATAGCTAGGGTGAAGAAGCTGTTGAAAAGTCTACTGGATTTAGTGCGCATGGCTTGGTAGCGCCTGCCTAAAATAGGGGAGTCGCTGGAAAAGGTGGTGGGCAGGGTTCGGAGGGTCCAGTAGTATTTTTCCACACTCTTTGCCAACTCGCGTCTCTTGTTTGCTCCATCCCTTCCTCGAATGAGACTACGTTTCAAGTTCTTAAGCTAATTTCAGAAGCTTACACCCCCCACACACACACCTCCACTTTGCACCTCATTCTCAACATCCTGTGCCGCTCATTCATTCTTTCATTCATCTCTGTGATGCCGAATCGGCCTTACATCACCACATCATAGCTACTGCCGTCGAACAGGCGTCGAACAGAAGCCCGTTGGTGCGTGTGCGGCGGGCGTGATGGACAGCTTTGGCATTTTAGCCAAAGCGCGATAAGGTAGCGGCGAAAGGACGGAGGGATGAGAAATGTGAAAGATCACCTCAACCTGGATTCACGGTCACCCTCTTGCCATGGTTGTTTTGGTGCTTTAAGCAAGGAGGGGAGGCTAATGAGTGCGCAAGGAAAAGGGGGTGGAGAGAGAGTGAGACACAGAGTGAGAGAGTGAACCGTGGGAGAGCTATTTATAACATTGGTGAGGGTATAGTGAGGGGGGGGGGGGGGGGGTCTGTGTGAGGTGCTGAAAGGACTTATTTTGACAAGGAGCGTTGCTTGTTTTCCGCAAACGGGTTTCCTGGTTGCAGTCAGGACTTTGCAATCCCCCCCCCCCTCCTGTAATGACCCGATGTGTCAATCAAATGGTCCAGTCTCACGCGATGCCATATTTGTACTCAACTCATTCACTGCCATTTGCAAATTTATTCGGGAATTGAAAATATGACGTGGAACGGCATTCTTGAATTAGTTCGGCTTTTTTTTTTTTTTTCATGCTTGGGTGCCGATAAAGCGCCGACCAGACCTCTGGCAATATTTTTCCATTCCACAAGGGGGAAGCATTTCCCTTTTTTCCCATGTTAGCGCTTTGATTCAGCTTCAGCTAAATTAAAGTTAAATTAATGCGCTATATAAACCAATATGTATGAATTGCATTGTATTTTGGACATCTGCCCTCATTTCAAAGTCATATAACTTCAAACCCATATAATTTAGGTACTAACTCTTTTTTTTTCCTGATGAAAGAAGAGTATCTAAGGTTTGTAACGCTGCGTTGAATGTTTATGTAGTCCTAAAAGTCATTATTCTGTGAGTCCTAAAAGTCAAGTGACAATGACAAAAACCCTGGCACTGGCGTGGACATTTTTGCACGTCTGGCAGTGAATGAGTTAAGAAAGTTTACTGCACCTTTACAAGCTTCGTGATTGATTCTCAAAGTGTGGCGGTCCACAATCTCCGTGAAAAAAAAGTCCCCCCCCCCCCCCCCCCCACACACACAATGTATCCCATAATGCATCTCTAGTGAAAGTCAGTTAACTACGCAAAAGCTCGTCATCCTTCTCCTATGACGACCAAAGGGGGCGCTTGCTCCAGGTGTAAACTCCACCCTTCCGCCTCCCCCCCTTTTTCTTTCTTAAAGGGACCACCCGGCTCTCAGCAGTCCCCCCACGCACAGCCCCCCACACACAACCCAAGCAACCCCATGATGGGACCCCACGGCCAGGTAAGGGGCAAACACTCACTTTCCAGCAACTTTTCCTTCCTTTCAATTCCCTCCAAAAGCCCACCCAAATGCAACCACCCGGTTTCCCCCCCTCACTTTCTTCCTCTTTAACCCCCCCCCCCTCCCCGGGCCCATTAGTCTGGTTCTGGTTCTGGTTCGAGAACCATACGATCCAACGCCACTGGTCAGTGTTTGGGGAACATCCAGGAGGAGGGAGGCCGTGGCCCTTGTCAGTACCCAGCATCGGGTGTCCCTGTGTGGGATAAATTAAGTCGCTTCCCTCCCTTCCCTGGAGCTGCTGGTGGGGGGTTGTGCACTTAGCGCACATACACGCACACACCAGTCTGCTTGTTGGTTTTTTTTTCTTTCTTACAGCGTACGTATAAAACAAGAAACCAAGCCTGTTCTCACATCCTTACTTTGAACCGTTCACGAAACGCAAAAATCGGATTTGTGGATAACCAAAAATGGTGTTAAGTTCAACCCAAAGCCCGCCTAGAATCGTCATTGTGGCGGTTTCTGGTTTTCCCCCGCTGCCCCCTGAGTCAGTTGCTGTTACCGACCGCAGGCCGGGTCGGTTTACGCCAGCGGGGAGATGTGCGGCTTTTACGCGTCATTCGCCTCATCGCTAACGTTTATCCCAAATCTTACATTTCTGATGTTTTTACAGCCTTTCATGTCGCCGCGCTACCCAGGTGGACCGCGTCCCGCACTCCGAATGCCAAATCAGGTACAAAGCACGCCCCTCTTATGATTCAACTTTGTCGCTGATCCTTTCACTCATGGGTTATTATTATTATTATTATTATTATTATTATTATTATTATGTATTTTATTTTCAAGCGCCTTTCAAAGCTCTCAAGGACACTTTACAGACAATCAAAGAAAAAACAGATACAATTATAAATAAAATACAATTATAAATAGAAACAAGAGATAAAGCTGCACAGAAAATGCAATTTTAAATCGGTGGGTTTATTATTATTATTATCTTTATGATTATCTTTATTATCTTTTATTATTATCTTTATTACTATTATATATTATTCTAATTATTTTATTAGTTATTATTTATGTTATTTTTATTAGGACCATATATTATTAATATTGTGATTATTATTGTACAATATCTTTCTTGATTATTTTATTGTGAATTATTATTCCTATTATTTTTATTATATTATATTATATTTCTTCTTGTTGTTGTTCTTCTTCTTCTTCTTATTTTTTTTTATTATTATTATTATTATATTCTAAGTATGTTATTAGTTATTATTTATTTATTTGTTATTTTTATTAGGACCATATAATATTATTATTTTACAATATTTTTATTTATTATTTTATTATTAATTATTATTCCTGTTATTATTATTACTTTAGTTTTATTGTCATTGGTTATTGTCTTGTGTAGTTTTAAGGCTTATTTAGTTGAAAATTATGTTTTACGGGGACCTAGAACGGATGATTCTCATTTTAATGGTTTACCTATGGGAAATTAATGTTTGGAACACACACTTTTCGCCCTACGCATTATTGTTTTATATTATATTATTGTTTTATATATATTATTTATTATTTATTGTTATTTTTATTATGACTATATATTATTATTATTAATATTATCATTATTATTGAATTATTTTTTTATTTATTGTTAATTATATTCCTGTTATTAGTATTACTTTATTGTTATTGTTATTATTTGTTTATAGCATTCTAATTATATTATTATTGCTATTTGTATTATTACTATATATTATTATTATTATTATTATTATTATTATTATTATTATTATTATTATTATTATTATTATATTCATTTATTTGGCTGTTTTTATTTAATTTATTTGTTTGTTTTTGTTTGTGTTCAGCCTCCAGGTGGAATTCCAGGATCGCAGCCTCTCCTGCCAAACAGTTTGGACCCGACACGACCGCAAGGTACGCCGTTTCTTGTGTGAAAAAAAAATATATATATACATAATAATTAAATGCCATTATTTCACCCTCATTCAAAATTTGTTATAAACAGGAGAAGTGCAAATTAAATATTTCTGGTACAAAGTAATAATGAGAAAATAAAATGATGCTAGCGTAACATTTATGGCTGATTATTGTGCCACTGGGTAGGAATTGAATTACAGCGGTAAATGCAAAAAAAAAAAAAAAAAAGCATTAGTGCCCAAATTTATTAGCAGCAATAAAAATAATGATGAATAAATTTGCATTGAATGTAAGTCATATGAGATAAAACTGCAAATTTCTTTCTGGAGTCACAAGAAAAACATTTAAAAAAAATGTCCGACCATGCATTATTTTCCATACCTTTATTTCAAGGGGGATGTGTGTGTGTGTGTGTGTGTGTGTGTGTGTGTCTGGGGTGGGGGGGGGGGTTACACACATGTGGTCTCAATGTGAGCTGGTGTGTCTGGCCCAGGACGACGGAGGTCTTTGGAGATTCTGTCTGGAGATTACAGCCACGGGGTTTGAACTAATGGGATTAAAGCGCAGCCGAGTCTGTCGTGTGTCTCAGAGCGACTTTAGGAGACGAGCCATTTCGGGAATTAATGTGAGCTTTTTGGATTCTTTTTTTTTTTTTTCCCAGGTCATCCGAACATGGGCGGTCCGATGCGAATGAACCCACCTCGAGGAATGGCCATGGGCCCGCAGGTACCCGCCGCCACACCCGCGTGCATAAGGGTGGTGCCTTGAGATACGATGGACCCAATGTAGACGTTAGCATGTTAAAAACAACCAAATAATGTTATACCCAAGCCAGACCGCCATCTTAATGCCCAAAAACATTTCAAATACCTGACAACCAGATAGTAGAACACAAACGGTGGAGCAACACATGTTGACAGATACAATACAGTACCAACAGGTGAAATATGACAATATACATTTTTAGCTTTGATTAAAAATGACTGTTGTACGATATAAGTGTAAATAAAAATAGTTATGTGCATGCTAGATCGCTCTATGTTGGCCATACTATCCCTGGTGTCCCTCAGGAGTCAAATTTGGCCCCCTATAAATTATGCTACTCAAATAACAAAAACATTATTTTTTTAAAATTAACTCATTCACTGCCAGACGGTGTTTCAAAAATGTGTCCACTCCAGTGCCAGGGTTTTTGTCATTGTCACTCAAATTCCATGACCCACAGAATATTGAGTTTTATAATAATAATAATAATATAGCTATAAATAATTAAGTGACCTTGAGAGTTTTGAAAGGCGCGTAAAAATGAAATTTAAGAATAATAATAATAAATTTCATTTATAAGAGCCTTTCAGAACTCTCAAGGACACTTTACAGTCATAATTGGAATATTTTTTCTGCGGGTGAGCAGTGGCAGCCACACGCGCCAGCGTTCACTCAACCCGGAAGTAACATAAAGTCAAAGATACTACTACTACTACTACTAATAATAATAATAATAATAACAGTTTCAGGACTACATAAACATTCAAAACAACATTAGAAACCTTAGACTCTTCTTTCATCAGTAAAAAAGTTAATTCCTAAGTTATATGGGTCTACAGTTAGCTGAGCTTGAAAAGGGGGCAACTGTACAAAATACAATACATACATATTGCTTAATATAACGTTTTAAAAACAGCTGAAGCTGGAACAAAGCGCTAACATGGACAAAAGTCAAATGCTGCCCCCTCGTGGAAGGAAAAAAAACATTGCCAGAGGTCTGACCATTGCTTTATCGGCACCGTCCGAAAGGAAAAACCAGAACAAATTCGGGAATGGCGCTCCACGTGACACTTTAAAATTCGCGGATGAATTCGGGAATGGCAGTGAATGAGTTAAAAAACGGAAATAAAGGGTTAAAATGTAGAAAATATATATCTATAGATAGATAGATAGATATTTTTGCTGTTTAGTCAATTTATAGCAGTCATTTAATACATACAGTAAAGTCTCGTTATATCGATATTCAAGGGAGTCCGAAAAAATATCGATATAACCGGGACTATCGATATATCCGACCCTGTTTGCATGTAATTTTCTCCGTGCGTGCATAGAAATAGTATCGATATAACCGAGACTATCGATATATCCGATATCGATATAAAGAGACTTTACTGTAGTTCATAATTTCTCTCAAAGAAAAGTGTTCTTGGGTTTCTCCATGGTTTTACTGCCTCCTGGTGGCCAAGCTGGGCATGACAGAAGCAGAGGCGAAATGAACTGGTTGCATTTTCAGTCTTTCCATTCGGGACCAAATTCATTCCTCAAGGCACCGCTCTATTTTCAATGATCAAATATCATCTTTAATGTTATGTATGTATTTTTCATCTGGCAGAATTACGGAGGCATGAGACCCCCGCCCAACTCCATGGGCGGACCAATGCCAGGAATGAACATGTACGGACGGTCACCTCCTCCTTGTACTCCTTTTCACTGTTGTGATGCTAAAAATAAATTCATGTTCCACGATGTCATCGCAGGGGTCCAGGAGGAAGGGGGCCATGGCCTGGGCCCAACACAAACTCGGTAAGTCATTCGCATTCAACTGTGTGACAACACCGCTAACGTTAGCTTTGCCGTTAGCAACATGCGGCGTAGCCGTTTTCATGTTTGTCGGTATGACTTGGCTGGAATGACTGGTTGGGCTGAACTGTGACGTTCTGGTTTCCCTCAGCAGATAGCCTACTCCTCCTCATCTCCGGGCAACTATGTGGTGAGTTGACCAAAATTAAAATAAAATTAAATGAAATAAAGAAAGCTTTTATGATGGCGACAGTTATAAATTTTGCTCGAGGGTTCGTGATAATATTCATACTCTCAACTCATTCGCTGCCATTTCCCGAATTTATTCGGGAATTGAAAAGTGTCACGTGGAACGCAAATCCCCAAATTTGTTCGTGTTTTTGGGTTTTCTTGTTAAAGCGCCGGTCAGACCTCTTGCAATGTTTTTTTTTTTCCTTCCACGAGGGGGCAGCATTTACCTTTTGGCCATTTTAGCGCCATTTTAGCTGTTGCTAAAATGCTCTATAAAGCAATATTTACTGTATTGTATTTTGTACAGGCGCCCCCATTTCAAGCTCAGATAACTCCAGACTCATATAACTTAGGAATTAACTTTTTTTCTGATGAAAGAAGAGAGTCTAATGTTTCTAACGCTGAATTGAATGGTTATATCATCCTAAAAGTCAATATCCTGCGGTGCTTGCAATTTGAGTGAAAATGACAAAAACCCTGGCACTGGTGGACACATTTTGCATTTTTTTTCATCTGGCATCGAATGAGTTAATTCATGGTAATATTATTATTTTAAAGTACTTAAATAAAAGATAAATGCTGCCAATGGAGAAAAAAAAACTATAAACTCACATTTTGCAAATTCACTTGATTTGATTTTCCCGTTTGCTTCCGGGTCGAGTCTACGCTGGCGCGTTTTGGCTCCCGCTGCTCGCCCGCAATTATTTTTAGCTTTTCCTTAGCTTTTAATTATTTATTTATGGTTTTATTGTTCTATATGTTGTTCTTTTAATTGTAAAGTGTCCTTCAGTGTCCACAAATGCGCTTGTTAATTAAATGTATTATTATTATGATTATTATTTCTACTTTCCAAATTAAAATCAGCAAGCCCAAAGTGTTGCGCAATAGCGCCGTGCCGCGATTGGTTAAAATTTTTAACTGATCACTCATCCCTTTCTTCTCTCAGGGCCCCCCAGGTGGCGGTGGTCCACCCGGAACTCCCATCATGCCCAGCCCAGGTGGTGCGTCCAGTACCTAAACACCCTCCCAAAGCCCCGCCCCCCCACCACCATCCCTTCCATCTTGCTGTTTGTCATGATTGTTTTGTTGTTGTTGTTGTTATTGAAAGCACATCTCAATGGCGTCCGTTCACTGAGCTTGTTTCCTTTGCTCAGATTCCACCAACTCTAGTGAAAATATTTACACCATGATGAATCCCATTGGAGGGGGAGGCAACAGACCCAATGTAAGTGTCAATTTCGCATACATGATTAGGGGGCGGGGTCTGAATTCTCCGCCATTTGCGACTTGGAGCCCATTTCAATTCCCCCATTGACGACGGCAATTTCCTGTTTTTTTTTTTTTTTTGTCATTTGCGGCAGTTCCCAATGGGACCTGGCCCCGACGGGCCGATGGGGGCAATGGGAGCCATGGAGCCGCACCACATGAACGGATCTCTGGGTGCGTTTTCTATGCTCAAACTTGTTGTTGTTGTTGTTGTTGCGTGTGCTTTATGAGCTCAATGGCGCCGTGCTCCTTCCTGCAGGGTCCGGAGATATGGACGGCTTGCCAAAGGTCAGTAAACGCAACTTGAAAACTCAAGTTTACCGTCATTACACACACACAATCTTACTTTTATTATTTTATTTTTATTTTTTTAACTCATTCACTGCCAGACAATGTGCAAAAATGTATTCACTCCAGTGCCAGGGTTTTTGTCATTGTCACTCAAATTCCGGGACCCATAGAATCTACATTTTTAGGACTATATAAACATTCAAATTCGCGTAAGAAACCTTCGACTCTCTTCTTTCATCTGGAAAAAAAAAACGAGTTAATTCCTAAGTTATATGTGTCTGGAGTTATCTGAGCTTGAAATGGGGGTGCATGTACAAAATGCAATATAATACATACATATAGATTCATATAGCGCTTTAGCAACAGCTGAAAGTGTAATAAAGCGCTAACATGGACAAAAGGCAAATGCTGCCCCCTCGTGGAAGAGGGAAACATTGCCAGAGGTCTGACCAGCAGTTTATCGGCACCCCCAGCAAAAAAAAAAACAGAACCCGAACAAATTCGGAAATGGCAGTAAATGAGTTAATAATTTTTTGTATATATGTATGTATTTATTTGTTTATATATTTATTTATGAATTTATTTATTTGTTGTTTGTTTGTTTGTTTTTTTTAACCAACATGTCCGAACCAACCCACTTTTCTTACCCACCCCGCTCTCCCTGCCCGTCCGTCTTAGCTAACACACCTTCAGCTATCTAGCTCGTTACCTAGCTGCCTACCTCGCTAGCTATCTATTTGCTATCTATTAGCTAGCTAGCTAGTTGAGCCAAAGATAGTGACTGTGTTACTTCCGGGTTGAGTAAACGCTGGTGCGTGTGGCTGCCGCTGCTCACCCACACAAAAACTTATCCTGTGACTGTAAAGTGACCTTGAGAGTTTTGAAAGGCGCTTATAAATGACATGTATTATTATTATTATTTTATTAGTATTATTATTATTATTATTGAACCCGCCCCCTCACCCTAGGCTGCGCCCACTTCCCATAGGCTCCGCCCCTCGCCATTTCACTCTCAAGTCCTTTGTCATCATAACGTCAATTTTTTTTCTGGTGTTTCCTACCCTTATTTTGTTTTTGTTTATTGTTTTTCTCCAGAGTTCCCCTAATAACATGGGGGGCATGAGCAACCCTCCCGGAACGCCGCGAGACGACGGCGAAATGGGCGGCAACTTTTTAAACCCATTCCAAAGCGAAAGTGTAAGTCGCCGCATCACCGCCATACCCTGAAGGCTTTTCACCTTTTGACGCTTTCCTCCGACGTACCGCTCGATCAATGCAGTATTAGTACTAGTTTGCTAGCTTTACATCAAAGTACAGGTAACATCCGACTTACGACCGAATTCCGTTCCAACCGAACGGTCGTAAGTCGAAATGGTCGTAAGTCGAAATGGTCGTAAGTCAAAATCAAATTCTAAATGTTGAATAGATACTCTGAGGCAAAATTACACGACTTAGCTTTTCGTAGACTACCATCCCTACTTCGGCCATCTTGGCATGCATACCTTTAAAATTTAATGAGTTAACTCATTCACTGCCAGACGTGCAAAAAAAATTGTCCACTCCAGTACCATTTAACTCAAATAGATCAAGTTAGCTGGCTAGCTATCTTGCTAGCTATCCATTAGCTGTCTCGCTGGCTGTCTATTGGCTATCTATTGACTATATGGTAGCTAGCTAGCTAGCTTTCTATCTATTTGAGTTACTTCCGGGTTGAGTGAACGTTGGCGCGTGTGGCTGCCACTGCTCACGCGCAGAAAAACATCTAACAGTGACTGTTAATAATAATAGTAATATATTTCATTCATGAGCACCTTTCAAAACTCTCAAGATCACTTTACAGTCACAGCATTTTTATTTATTTTTTTGTGGGTGAGCAGCGGCAGCCACATGTGCCAGCGTTCACCTAACCCGGAAGTAGCTCAAATACTCTAGCTAGAAAGCTAGGTAGCTAGCTAATGGATAGCCATGAATAATTAAGTGACCTTGAGAGTTTTGAAAGGCGCTAAAAAATGAAATTTAACAATAATAATAATAATACATATCATTTATAAGCGCCTTTCACTCTCAAGGTCACTTTACTGTCACAGGATAAGTTTTTCTGTGAGTGAGCAGCGGCAGCCACACGCGCCAGCGTATACTCAACCCACCCATAGAAAACTAACTAGCCATCTCATAGATAGCTAATAGCTAGCTCGCTAGCCAGCCAGATATCTAATGATAGCTCGCTAGATAGCTAACGAGCCAACTACACAGCTTATAGGTAACAAATAAAGTGCTCGCTAGGTAGCCCGCCAGATAGCTTATTGCTAGTAGGGTACAGTTTTGTCTAAAAACTGTGTTTTTTTTTGCTTTTGAACAACGTTTGTGTATTATTATTATTAGTAGTAGCATTATTATTATTATTGCTGCAGCATTTTGCAAATGTCAATGTTTGGTGTGAGCGCCCCCTTGTGTTTAAATGTTGTATATCCACTCATGTTTTTACCCTCCTCTCTCTTTCCAGTATTCTCCCAACATGACGATGAGTGTGTGATTTTTTTTCTTCCTTTTTTATATATATATAGTATATATATTCCCCTCTCCCATTTTATATCCCTCCACCATCTTTTTTTTTTGTGGTTCCTCCCATTCTGCAATTCTTACCTCACTCTCGGATGGGGCCTCCCCCCCCCCCCTCATCCTGGTTTCTACCACAACGTTCTTTTATGGGTGTACCGCAGCCCTCCTCCAAAGTGGCCCTGGAGCTCGCCGGGACTATGGTGACAAAAACAGGCCCTCTGGGAGCATGCAAAATGGCCGCCGGGCCAGGCAGGAAGTCGCAACAGGTTAACAGGAAGTGCCTCTTCTCGGACTTGAGACAATGAGGAGAATGAGGACAAAATGGAGAAAAAGAAAGCGTGACACACGCTTGAGGACACTCTGGAATCTTCATCCACAATCGGACTTATTAATATTATTATTATTATATTTTTCAAAAGAATAATGTAGTTTTTAAATGTGTTGTTCCGGACTTCTGTTTGTATATTTTTAACAGAGGTGTGATGATCCTTTTTTTTTTTCCTTTAGTGTATTGGTCTTGTATCATTGCTATTTTTATGATTGTATTTTTGTTATTAATTATAATGAGATGATTTTTTTTTTCATTTAGGGTGCACAGTATTTTACAAGAGAAAGGCTACTCATGTGCACACGTATGTCACTTCGCTGCTCCCTGCTGGTAAAAAAAAAATATCCCTGCATTAATTATTGGCTTTTAGCCAATTTACGATTTTCTTATCTTTTTTTTTTTTTTACCCAAATTATTTTTTGGTTATTTTTTTTTTTACATAAATTATTTTTTATTGTATTTTTTCTTGCCTCCACTTTATTTTTACCGACCTTTTTTGTTTTTACCCACGCAACTTTTTGTCACCTTCATGCAGAGTAATGCACACCTTATAGCTTTACATTTTTATTCGTTGATTTATGAGCCTCTGAAAGCCTGTTTTTGACAAACACCCCGCAAATTAACCATATCAAAGACTCTTAATGAAAAACTGCCATTTATTCACCTTTGCCTTTCACAAAAAAAAACCCTGTAAAGTGGTACATAGAAGCAGCCATTTTTTTATTTTGGGTCGAAATCAATGATCAGTTTCCAAAACTTTTTTTTTAATCCATTGACCTCATATAATACGGAAATGCATTGTCTATATCATCTTCCCATTGACATTCTCTGTGTTATGTGTGAAACCAAGAACCGGAAAAACCGGTGCAGTGTCACTGTGTAAAACCACACAAACTGTCCCAAAAGTTGAGTTTTTAAAGTCACTTATAAATAAAATGTATTATTATTATTATTGGTGGTATTATTATTAGTATGTTTATTATTATGTTTATTGTTATGTTTATTATATTATTATTAATTGTATTTTTTTTTTTTTTTTTTTTTACTTTTTTCTTTTTTTCTTTATATATATATATATATATATATATTTTTTTTTTTTTTTTTTTAAATTACTTTTACTTTTATAGAAGCAGTTTTTTTTGTACAAACACCCCACCCTCCCCAAATACAAGACCGGCAAACTGTTTGGAATTACTGGGTTTTATGTGAAAGACAAAGTTAGACAGGTGGCAATTTTTTTTAAATGCTGTGATTTCGCAGGCTCTCTGTGTGAAAGGTTTTGAACAAGTGTTACTCCCTTCTCGCCGCACAACTCGTAGCAACGGTGTAAATATGCCGATAGGCGGCTTGATGACATCAAAGTGTCACTCAGATCCACCTGACACGGTACTGTTTTTTTTGGGGTGGGGGGTTTTCAGCTTGTGTCCAAAGCTTCTTTTTTTTTAGTTCGCTCGGAATTGGTCAAAAATGATTACAAACATGTTTCTATTCTGCCCCACCTGTCAATCATTTTTCTTCTGATTATTCGTCAACAATGAGGACAAATGAGGTTACGTGCCCCCCACCCCCTCATCCCTCAACTTTGCAGGGTTGCCAACCACTGTCGGATTTTTAAATAATATTGATCCCTCCCATCTTTTTTTTTCTCTTGTAAATACTGTACAATGCATTTTTGATATCATTGACATGTTTTGATATTTCAAATGACAGGAACATACTTTGAGAGCGTGTGCGTGTGTGTGTGTGGGTGTGTGTGGGTGGGGGGTGCTTCCGCATTGGACTCGAAATGAAAACGCTGCAACTGTTTATTTAATTTTTCAAAATAAAAATGAAAATTGCAGAACGTCGATCCTGAAATTAAAACATCACGCACAAAATTGCAACTGTGAATCGGACTAGAGGAGAAGGTCATTTTTGTTGAGACATATCCCTTCTTCTTAACTATGAAGGATTTTATTTTATTTATTTTTTTATGATGGGATTTTTTTTTTTTTGGTCCAAAAGTGCAGTCGTTCCCTATTATTATTATTATTATTATTATTATTTTATTTTCTTTGTCCACAGCAATGAACATTTCTGTATTTTTATTGTGCCGTTGTAAAATATTGTAACATTTGAAAAAAAAAAAAAAGAACGTGGGGTCGCAGGGGATAAAATTGAGGACTGTTTCTATTCAGTTCCTCGTTTTATTTTATTTTTTGGCAGTATTGAATATAATAAGGCATCGTGTCCACGGGGGGGAGGGGCTATGCTTTATTTCATATTAGGGTAGTTTTCCCATCCTAAATGTCTCGTGTAGTTTCAAGAAAAATAAATACATAAAAATGTTCCTTAATTGTATGTTTCTTTATAATGTAAATTTTCTTTGAATGGAAAAAAATATCTGGGGAAATGGCTTTGATAAATGTATTTTTTTATTTTTCATCAACTTGTCAGTCCATTTTGCCTGTTTCCTCCCCTCGTTGTAGATGCATATGAAAAATAAATAAAATGATTTCACTCCTGGCGGCGTTGTGGTGGCTGACTGGTTAGCACGTCCACCTGACAGTGCCAAAGTTTTCTTTCCTGTGTTTTTTTTTTTTCTTCCAATTTCCCTCTGTGCCTGTGTGGGTTTTCTCTGGGTACTCCGGTTCCTTTACATTACAAAAAAAAAACACACATATTTGGTGGATTGGACACTAACACATTTTTTTTTCCATTGGATTTTTGAAGCCGGAATGGATTATTGGCAACTCTTTGCTTTGTGTGAATTAAATATGAGAAAAGACAACCGCCGTTATTTACCTCAACACATTTGTAGACAACCTGCGGAATGACTAAGTTATGACCGAAGTCATATGGCATCTGCTTGCATGTGTTTGGACTTGATTATTTTTCACATCCCAGAGGCTACAATGAAACACGCTGTGAATTGTGCTCTGGTTTGTGCATGTTTTAATGTTCAGAACAGTGACAGTCAGCATCATGACGATATATATATATATATACACACATATAATTTGATGTATATGTATTTTTTTATTTGTATGCGTGTGTATCTACCTAGATATATCTACAGTGCATTCATATATACTGTATCTCTTTATGTGCCCCGCAGAAAAAATATCCTGTGACTGTAAAGTGTCCTTGAGAGTTTTGAAAGGCGCTTATAAATGAAATATAGATAGATAGATTTATATAAATATGTATGAGAGAGAGAGATCGATATGCATACGCTCACACAAAAGTACAATTTTCTGCGTCACAATTATTTTCTGATCATTTTGAGAAAATCTTTTCCTTCCGGCTTTTCCCTTCAGGGGTCGCCACAGCGAATCAATGTCCTCCATCTAACCCGGTTTTGTGCATCGTCTTCTATCACAAAATTTGGAGTAAATAAATGTAATATTTCATTTTCCAAATATTTAAATTGCGTGACTGAAACCCCCCTCCCTGTACCCATCAAATTATTGCAAGTGTAGAAGCTTGAGGTGTGCTTTTTGAAGAAATTCCCAAATGCGTAAGCAAGGAGCCAAACAGGAAGTAAAGCGTACGTCACTACTTCGTCACCGTTTATTTACTCCTCTTAGCCAATCAACCCCGCTATTACGTTGTGACGTCACACGGCGTACTCCAGAAGAGGGCGCGAGAAAACGAGGGGGCACAACAGGCAGCGTTGTTCTCTTCTTATTTTTTAATTCTTCTTTTCTGCTTATCGCCCCCTTTTCGTTCTTCTCAAATCTCGGCCAATGTGCGTTTGTTTTAAACCCCCGAGCTCGGGAAGCAGCAGCCGACCAGGCCGGTAGGCGGGCGGCCCTGCGTGCGGTTATGCTAGAGGAGAACCGCGGCTACGGGCTGTCCGGCGGCTCGTTGGCGAACGTCTCCGTGTTTCACCTCAAACTAACTGACAGCGCGGCTACAGCCATTAGCAAGCTTCACCACGACAAGGTAAGCTAACTTGATTAGCCGCCTTTAGCCTTCATCCTGCTATCTTTTTTTTTTAATTAAAAAAAGGCACTCTCTTAAGTTGAAATAGAATTCCGTGTTACATAAGATAATGCGGATAGAGACTGGCGGTTGGGGGCAATGGTGGGAGTAACAAGCCACAAATACTGCATTACTGGCCCTCAGTCATTTTTTTTTTCAGCCATTAATATTATCAATTGAGTGACAATATTCCTTCTTTTTACTTGTTTCCCTCGGTGGTTCTCCAACTTTTTTACAGAATACAATGTACGACAATTTAGGGGTGTGCGTCTCCACAAACAAGGATTAAATTCGATACAATGATGTAACGATTTTTAAACGATAACGATTTGATTCGATGATATTACAATTCGATTAAAAATCGTACGGCTGAAGCTTTGGTCGTGGTTGAAGAGAATGAAACGCTCAACGGCCATATTGTCTCGGTTCATTAAACTCCAATAAAATAACAAATCCGGCGACCATTCTCTTTAAATGATCCTGTGACCTCTCCACTCCTTTTAAGATTTGTCCAGAATTTTTCAATAGGGTTGAGGTCTGGGTACTGAGATGGATATTGGAGGAGCTTGATTCTGTCTCCCGAACTAAAATTGACTTTTTTTTTTTTTTTAGCACATTTAACCACGGGTGCGCCGTTGAATATGGGATTGGGGGCAATTTATATTGAATTGTTATGAATACGGGTAGCATCCAATTTACGACCAGCTCGACTTACGACCACCCGTACTTACGAGCACGACCTCCAGACCCTATTTTTCAAATTTTAATTCTACGCCTGGCACCGCAACGCGCTAGCATGCCGGCAACGTGTAGGAATTTTGGCCAGCCAGCCAGCATCTCACACTCGCACAGCAATCGACCGTGTGATGGCACCAGAGAGGGGGAGTTTGCCAGTCATTTAGCCTCCGAGGCTCTATTCAACATTTTGAATGGATTTCGACTTACGACCGTTTTGACATACGACCGTTTGGTCGGAACGGAACTCGTTCGTAAGTCAGATGTTACCTGTATTTAATTTGTAAAGAATATTTGCCATGTGTTTAATCAGCTATTTTATTATTCATCATTTTATTTATGGTTTTATTGTTCTGTGTATTGTTCTTTTAATTGTAAAGTGTCCTTGAGTGTTCAGAAAGGCGGTTGTAAATTAAATAATAATACATTTCATTCATAAGTGCCGTTCAAAACTCTCAAGGACACTTTACAGTCACATGATATTTTTTCTGCGGGTGAGCAGTGGCAGCCACACGCGCCAGCGTTCACTCAATGTATTATTATTATTATTATTATTATTATTATTTTGTCAAAAATGTATTATTATTTGCCAAATCAGGAAAACAAGTATGTTTTTTTTCATTAATTCAAAATAGTCAATTTTTTACTTCTCCCTACGGGTAATAGCCAATTTAATAAATGAGAAACCATTTTTGTGACGTTTCTTTCCGTGCCAAGATAAAATATGTCATACCCAATTACGATTAAAAAATCCTTTAAGTGCGAATTCTTAAACCACTTCTACTTAAGCCGCACTAAGTCCAAAAATGACAAAATAAGACAGAAAAAGAAAATGGACAACATTGTTCGATTGCAAACACACGACAAAGTACAGGAAGTCGGCACACTTCCTCTGTTGAAGCACTTCTCCTCTTTGAATGCTTCGTCCGTCCCATAACATGGAAAGAACAGTTAATCTCCTGCCAGGGTTTTCCCGCAGTCCCGTCACCATGGTGACGGGGAAGGACACCGGAGTGAAAACACCGTTTGGCACATGTTAAGTTGCAATCCGTGTGGTTTGTGGTAAACAAACGATTCCACGTACACTTTGACAGAGGGATCATTAAGAAAATGGCCGAAATGGCTTTGATTGACAATTTTTTGGGGGGCCATTTTCTGTTCATCGTGGCCCCTTTTGCTTTTTTTTAAATTATCGTGTTACAGTGATACCTTGGCTTACGAACAGAAATTGTGTGTAAGGCGAAAAGTGTGTATCCCAAACATTAATTTCCCATAGGAAACAATCAAAATGAGAATAATCTGTTCCCACGTCCCCATAAAACGTAATTTTCAAAATTTCTAAGCCTTAAAACTACACAAAATATACCTTATTTTATGTATAATAAATGTGCTATGGTATTATAATCAAAGGAATAAATTGTACAGTATAATAAAGTAATTTTATTGACCTTTGTGATGGTCGTTGATGGCTTGACGGAATGGAGTGGCCGCTTTCATCAGCATTAAACACTTGATGAGGAATGTAGCCTTCTTCTGTCACCATCTTGAGGAATGATTCATTGTAAGCTTTGGCAGCTTTATCATCAGAACTGGCTGCCTCACCATGACGAATGACACTATGAATCCCTGTACGACGCTTAAAGTTCTCGAACCATCCGTGGCTACCCTTGAAATCATCAATGAATGACGAACTTCCATGTTGCCTCTTGACGATATCCGAGTGAAGTTGCCGTGCTTTCTCTGCGATAATTTTACCTTGTTCCTCATCAATTGTGTTCTGTTTAGCTAGGTTGATAGCTTTTTGCATCAAGTGTGCAGATGGCTTGTGCGGGTTATTTGTGAAGCCTGATTGATGGGATATTTTAACCTTGCAGTCTACACTCTGCCTTTGAACTATCAAATTTGAAACGAGTCCAAATTTCACTGTTTTCTATCCATTTTCTTACTCTCTCTCAGTCGTCTGCCTATCTATTTAATGTTTGCAGCTCTGTGTTTCTGTAACCCCCCCCCCATCACTGCTGCGTTCTTGACCAATCACGTGCAGCTTTAACCAAGACTGGGGGTGGGGAATAGACATTTCCTTGTTTGGAGAACGGGCTCGTTCACGAACAACACATCACTCATTGTTGCGCTGCGTTTGTATGCCAAAAACTAGTTCGTATGCCAAGATTAAATTCTCATTCATTTAACGTTCGTAAGCCGAAAAGTTCGTTAGCCAAGGCGTTCATAAGCCGAGGTATCACTGTATTGTGAACTCTTCACTATATCATGAGAAAATGTTGCGTTTGTTTCTGTTTCTCCTTCAGACTTCATCTGCGCCTCCCACCATCTGTTTCAATGGCAACCAAGGGGTAAAATAAATCCTCCCACCCCCCCAAAAAAAAAATCCACTTCCTGTTTCCTCACCTTTTTGTATGTTTCTCCCCGCCGATACAGAAAATCACAATTCCCAGCTCCAAAAGCGGCGATGATGCCAAGGTCTTCACGTTCGGGGTCACCAACGTCGCCCGCGACAATCCCCACGGCAGCTTCGACTGCATCCAGCAAGTCGGCTCCGGGTGAGACTTAAAACGGAGATGCCCGAAAGCAGCCTTGAAGTGAAACAATCCATCCAAATTTTAGTGAACCTTTTTCCTTGTTAGGCAGGAAATGGAAACCGGAGCCTAAAAAGCAAGAATTGGTCATATTTTCATTATGATTGATTTACTTGATAAATATGCATATGTTTTGGGCAAATTTGGGTGCTGATAAAGCGCTGGCCATGGCCTCTGGGAATGTTTTTTTTTTTCCACAACGGGGCAGCATTTCCATTTTTCCATGTTAGCGCTATGCTCCAGCTTCGGCTGTTGTTAAAGCACTATACTGTATAAACGTATGTATTGCATTGTATTTTGGACAGCCACCCTCATTTCAAGCTCATATAACTCCAGACGCATATAATTTAGGAATGAACTCGTTTTTTTTTTTTTTTTCTGTTAAAAAAGAGAATCTTGGGGCATCAGTGCGGGTTGGAGTGTCCACTGAGCTTCATGCTAACATAAAATGCTAACAAATCAAATTAAACCACAGAAAAACCTGTGCTGTGACTGTAAAGTGCCCTTCAGAGATTTGAAAGGCGCTTATAAATGAAATGTATTATGATGATGATGATGATGATGATTATTACAAATTTCGTACCGAGCCCAGCCCAAATTGCACGGCAGGCGCAGACAAACGCGCATTCGGCGCGTTAGCCATAAATGCTAACCGGCGCCGCCCGTCGCAGGTCGACGCAGGAGCTGTCGTCCCTGGGCGTGATCCAGAAGAAGATGACGGTGAAGGCTACGGACGACTCGTACGACAAAGCCCTGCAGAGCATGGCGCAGGCCGAAGAGGAAAACCGCAGTCGGGGGGCCATCGTCATCAAGCAAGGGGGTCGCTTCAAGCAAGGTAGCAGCCTTCTAATTGTACATTTAAAAATACAGGTAACATCCAACTTACGACCGAGTTCTCTTCCGGCCAAACGGTCGTAAGTCGAAATGGTCGTAAGTCAAAATCCATTGAAAATGTTGAATAGAGACTCGGAGGCTGAATTACACAACAACCCCTCCCCTCTGCTGCCATCACGCGGTCGATTGCTGTGCGAGTGTGTGACATGCTGGCTGGCCAAAATTGTTGTACGCGTTGCCGGCCTGCTAGCGCGTTGCAGTGCCAGGCGTAGAATTAAAATGTTAAAAAATAGGGTGTGGAGGTCATGGTCGTAAGTACGGGTGGTTGTAAGTTGGATGTTACCTGTATATGGTGTAATTTTTCTTCACTGACAAAATATCTCCCCCTGCAGGAAAGAAGGTGACAGTGCGCGCCCCAGCCCCGGCCTTGGCGAGCTTGACCAAACCCCGCCAGACGGCGGCCAAGTCGCTTCTCTCCGCCGCCGGCGGCGTCGGCGTCAAAACGGGCGCCAAGAGCAGGAGAAGCGCGGGTGCGTCCAACGGGAGGTGCGGCGTTCAGCAGCGGCCCATCAGGGAGAGGGTGTCGCACCTGCTCGCCCTCAGGCCATACAAGAAACCCGAGCTCCTGTTGAGACTCCAAAAGGACGGACTGACGCCGCCCGACAAAAACATGCTGGATTCCGTTGTGAACGACGTCAGTACCTCCGTTTACTACAATCTTCTTTTTTTTGTCATACATTGGGCGCACCGCATTATGAGGTGCTAGCTACAGTGCATCTGCTAGATGTATTTTTTTGTCGTTGTGTCGACCCACAGAATATTGACCTTTTAGGACAACATAAACATTCAATGCAGCGTAAGAAGCCTTAGACTCTCTTCTTTCATCAGAAAAAAAAGAGTTAATTCCCAAGTTATATGGGTTTGGAGTTATATTAGCTTGAAATGGGGGCAGATGTACAAAATACAATACATGGATAGCGATTTATATAGCGCTTTAACAACCGCAAACGTCAAAAATCAAATAAAAAGATAGAAAATAATCCAGAGAGTTGATCTCAACAGAGAGCCCCAAATTTGATCCATTGCTTGAGCATTTATTTATTTATGTGTGTCTTATTTATTTGTATTATTATTATTATTATTGTTGTCGTTGTTGTTATTTATTCACTCATTTATTAATTTATTTGTTTTTGTGTATCCAGGTGTGCCAACTGAATAGCCGAGACAACATGTTAATGCTGAAGGACGACCTGTACAAGGACCTGCAGAAAGACTGGCCCGGTTACACGTCAGGAGACCAGCAGCTGCTCAAACGGATCCTTGTTAGGTACCTCCAAAATGTGGCTAAATGTGTCTTGGGCGCTTAGAAATTAAATGTATTATTATTATTATTATTATTATTATTATTATTATTGTTATTATTATTGTTATTGTTGTTATTATTATATAATTCTTATTATTACTTATTATTATATAATTATAATAATAAGTAATAAGACTATTACTATTACTTTAGGATTACTATTTTTACTACTATTACTTACTATTTTTTATTGTAACTATTACTATTTTACTATTTACTATGACTATTTTTACTATTACTACTTTTTTAATGATTATTACTATTTACTATTACTATTTTTTACGATTACTATTACTATTTTTTATGATTATTACTATTTATTATTATTATTATTATTATTATTATTATTATTATTATTACTATTACTTTATTATTATTATTACTATTGTTTAATTAAAAGCGGAATAAAAACGGATTCAATCGAATAGACAAACCTGTGATAAAAAATAAGGTATATTTGTGTCGTTTTAAGGCCTATTTAGTTGAAAATTAGGTTTTATGGGCACCTGGGAACGGATTATTCTCATTTTAATGGTTTCCTATGGGAAATTAATGTTTGGAACACACACTTTTTGCCTTACGCACACTTTCTGGTAAGTTCGTAAGCCAAGGTATCACTGTATTTGCTATATAGCTGGCAAGCTACCTACCTACCTAGCTATCTATTAGGTGGCTGGCTAGCTATCTAATAGTTGGCTAGCTGACTAGCTAGCTTTCTGTCTATTTGCGTTACTTCCGGGTTGAGTGTACGCTGGGGCGCATGTAGTTGCCGCTGCTCACCCACAGAAATACTTGACTGTAAAGTGACCATGAGAGTTTTGAAAGGCGCTTATAAATGAAATGGATTATTATTATTATTATTATTATTATTATGATTATTATTATTATGATTATTATTATTATCTCCCCGTTGATTTGAAGACCAAGTGGGAATGGTTGTTTGCTGTATATAAATAGGTTCTCTGTGGGGTTTAAGAATCCTTTCATTTTCATTGATCAAAATGGCGATGAGGAAACGGGACGGGCGGATAATGGCTTCGTGGTTCCTGCGCAGGAGACTGTTCCAGCCTCAACAGAACCTCCTCGCCATCCCCGAGACCCAGGTGAGCCCCCTGAGGGACACCCCCAACTCGTCGCCGGCGCACCGTCCCAAACCCGGCCCGTTGGAGGACTACACGGACCCGCTGGCCAGCAAAAAAACACGGATATCGCACTTGACCCGCAAAGCCGCCGCCGCGGGCGCCGACGGCCATTCCGAGCGCTCGCTGGAACCCCGCAAGCTTTTGGACTCCTTGGCGCCGGCCTGCGGACAGGAAGTGGAGCGGGGAAAGAGCGCCCCGTTGCCCGCCCTTGACAGAAACACGGTGAAAAGGAAAAAAAGCAAACATAGAGAGCAGGTCAGCACGGACACACGTCACAAAGCATTTTTTTTATTTGTTTATTCATTTATTTATTTTTTAATGTATTTATTTTTTTATTTGTTGTTTTGTTTTTTGGGTGGTGGTAAAAAGTACAATAATTATATAATCATAATAATACTTTTTGAATTATTAGTAATAATAATAAATGCAAATTATTATTATTATCCCCCAAAAAATAAATAAAAATAAACAGCTGTGGCTTTTTTTTTTTGTTTTTTTTTTGCCAAAGGCTGAGCTGCACTGTATTTGTTTACAGGGCATTTATTTACAATATTGGTTAAGCATGTTGAATAAATAATAATAATGATTACTATTCTTAATTTTAATTATTAGTAATTATTATTCATAAATAATTATATTTCTATGTATTATTATTATTATTGATTCAAACATGCTTAGCCAATATTGTCAACAAATATGATTGGATTGGATTTACTTTTATTTGTCTCACAGTAATTATTTTTAATTAATCGTCGTCATTATTAATTACATAAAAATATTATTTATTGTTATTGTTATTATTATTAGTGGTCATAGTAGTATTATGAGGATGATGATGATTGTTATTGTTACTATTATTATTATTATTATTATTATTATTATTATTATTGATTCAAACATGCTTAGCCAATATTGTAAACAAATAGTTATGATTGGATTGGATTTACTTTTATGTGTCTCACAGTAATTATTATTAATTAATCGTCGTTATTATTAATTACGGAAAAATATTATTTATTATTGTTATTGTTGTTATTATTATTAGTGGTAGTAGTATTATGATGATTATGAGGACTATGATGATGATGATGATGATTGTTATTATTATTATTATTATTATTATTCTTATTATTATTATTATTGATTCAAACATGCTTAGCCAATACTCTAAACAAATAATAATAATTAGGATTGGATTTATCTTTATTCGTCTCACAGTAATTATTAATTAATAGTAGTCATTACATAAAATTATTTTTTTATTTATTATTTAATATTTATTATTTATTATTTATTTGTAGTAGTATTACGGTGATGATTATTATGACGATGATTACTATTATGAGGATTATGATGATGATGATTAATATTATTATTGATTTCAACATGCTTAGCCTAGCTGTTTAGTTGTCTATTTTTTGGGGGGAAGGGGGTACATTTTGCTCCCCAACTTGCGCTCGCCCCTCCCCCCCTTCTTATTCTCCTGATTTTCCTTCAGAAGGAAGAGGAGAACAGAGGCAGCAAAGAAAGGAAAACCGACAGCAAGCTGACGACTCAAGTTGCTGTGGACCGTGCAGGTAGGCGGAGCCTGTTTTCACACAAAACAAATTCCTCGTCCAGTTGGACAATTCGTCGGTCGCTTTTTTTTTATTCTTGAACTCATTTACTGCCAGACGATGTGCAAAAAAAAAAAATGTGTCCACTCCGGTGCCAGGGTTTTTGTCATTTTCACTCAAATTGCGGGACCCACGGATGATTGTGTTTTAGGACAACATAAACATTCAATGCAGCGTAAAAAAAAATTATTCTTTCAAAAAAAAAGTTAATTCCTAAGTTTTATGGGTCTGACGTTATCTAATCTTGAAATTGGGGCATCTACAAAATACACTAGTTTATTTGTCATAACACCTTTTTTTAGTGTTTTCCATTGTTTGAACTTTGGCTTTGACCGAGCTGCATAAAGAGCAAAACCACACCCTAAAATTACTTTTTAATTTTTTTTATTTGTCTATTTATTTATGTTAATTAGCATATTTATTTAGTTGGTTGTCTAGTTAGTTCCTTTGCTTTTTTAGTTAGCTGGTTCGGTAGTTATTTAGTTTGTTGGTTAATGAATTAGTTAATTTGTTAGCATGTTAATTAATTTGTTAGTTCCATTAGTTATATATTTATTTATTTATTGTGTATTTATTTGTTTATTTACATATATTTCTTTTTTTTTTAACTACTGATACTTTATGTTGCTGAAAAAAGTTATTTAGTTTATTTATTTATTGTGTATTTATTTACTTATATTTGATATATTTTTTAAACTACTGATACTTTAAATTGCCAAAATAAAGTTATTTAGGTTATTTATTTATTGTGTATTTATTTATTTACTTTTATTTTCATTTCAAACTACTGATACTTTAAATTGCTGAAATAAAGTTTTTTAGTTTATTTATTTATATTTATTTACTTATATTTATTTATTTTTTAACTACTGATAGTTTAAATTGCAGAAATAAAGTTTTTTAGTTTATTTATTTTTATTTATTTACTTATATTTAATATATATATTTTTTAAACTACTGATACTTTAAATTGCTGAAATAAAGTTTTTTAGTTTATTTATTTTTATTTATTTTTATTTATTTACTTATATTTAATTTTTTTTTAACTACTGATACTTTAAATTGCTGAAATAAAGTTTTTTAGTTTATTTATTTATATTTATTTACTTATATTTAATACATATATTTTTTAAACTACTGATACTTTAAATTGCAGAAATAAAGTTTTTTTGTTTTTTTTAATTTTTATTTATTTACTTATATTTAATATATATATTTTTTAACTACTGATACTTTAAATTGCTGAAATAAAGTTTTTTAGTTTATTTATTTATATTTATTTACTTATATTTAATATTTTTTTTAAACTACTGATAGTTTAAATTGCAGAAAGAAAGTTATTTAGTTTATTTATTGTGTATTTATTTATTTACTTAGATTTTATATAAAAAAAATTAAACTAAAAAACAAAATAGTTTTCACGAAGAAATCAAAGATTTTGAATCACGTCATTTTCTGTCAATGAAGAGTAAAAATCAATTTTGGGGGCCTTTAAAATAATCTCGATCAGCCCTAATTTCGACTATTTCATGTCGTTTCGTAATTGACGATACATTTGTTGACAGAAGACGCCTATGTGACATTTGACTCGGATGGCCTTCAAGCGACTGAGCAGAACACGGCATATTTAGCGTGAGTAGACGATTTTGTTGCTGTTTCTACCCAAAAATAAATACAGTGATACCCCTTGGCTTACCAACTTTTCGGTTTACAAACGTTACATTTATGAAAAATTTACCTTGGCGTACAAACTATATTTCGGGATACACACGGAGCGCCACAATGAGTGATGTGTCGTTCGCAAGCGAGCCCGTTCTCCGAACAAGGAAATGGCAGCTGACAGTTTTTGTCCTCTATACCCCGCCCCCTGTCTTCGGTTCGGATTGGTCAAGAATGCAGCAGTGAGGGGAGGTGGTTTAAACATTAAAGAGACAGGCAGACGACAGAAAGAGCGATAAAATGGATAGAAAACAGTGACATTTGGACTCGTTTCAACTTTATTGATAGTTCAAAAGCAGAGTGTAGACTGCAAGGTTAAAATACACCATCAATCAGGCTCCACAAATAACACAAATAACAAGCCATCTGTACATTTGATGCAAAAAGCTATCAACCCAGCTAAAAAGAACACAATTGATGAGGAACAAGGTAAAATTATCGCAGAGAAAGCACCTACAAGGGATCATTCCTCAAGAGGGTGAAAGAAGAAGGCTACGTTCCTCATCAAGTGTTTAATGCTGAGGAAACCGGCCACTCCATTCCATCAAGCCATCAATGACCATCACAAAGGTAAATAAAACGACTTTATTATACAGTACAGTTTATTTCTTTAATTATAATACCATCGCACATTTATTATACATAAAATAATGTGTAGTTTTAAGGCTTAGAAAATTAGAAAGTAGAAAATTATGTTTTATGGGGACCTGGGAACGGATCATTCTCATTTTAATGGTTTCCTATGGGAAATTATTTTTTGCGATACACACTTTTTGCCTTACACACTCTGTCTGGGAACCAATTAAGTTCGTAAGCCAATATATCACTGTAAATAAATACATCTCATCTCGGATTAATTTTGCGATTATCGCCATCGCCTGTCGCAGGACGTACACGGAAATCAGCAGCCCCGCTCAGCGACAACGCTACAAGGAGGAGTTCAACAAACAATACAGCGAATACCGGGACCTTCACGCCCACATCGACAGAGTCACCCGCCAGTTCATGGAACTCGACACGCAACTCAAGCAGCTCCACCGGGACTCGCACAAGTACAAGGTGACAATAATAAATAAGAATAATCCATTTCATTTTTAAGCGCCTTTCAAAACTCCCAAGGTCACTTTACAGTCATTGAATATGTTTTTTTTCTGCTGGTGAGCAGCGGCAGCCACACGCGCCAGCGTTCACTCAACCCAAAATGACTCAAATAGATAGAAAGCTAGCCAGCCGGCAAACAGCTAGCCGTATACCTAGCCAGCTAGATAGCTAATAGATAACCAGCTAGACAACAGATAGATAGCTAGGTAGCCAGCTAAATAGATAGATAGCTAGTCACAGAATAAGTTTTTTTTCTCTTGGTGAGCACCGGCAGGCACACGCGCCAGCGTTCACTCAACCCGAAATAACTCAAATAGATACAAAGCTAACCAGCTAGCTAACAGCTAGCCGGCTGGATACTTAGCCAGATAGATAGCTGATAGCCAGCTAGAAAGCAAATAAATAGCTAGCTAGGTAGCCAGCTAGATAGCTAGTCACAGAATATTTTTTTTTTTCTGTTTGTGAGCAGAAAGCTAGCCAGCTAGCTAACACCTAGCCAGCTAGATAGCTAATGATAGCCAGCTAGATAGGAAATAGACAGCAAATAGATAGCTAGCTAGGTAGCCAGCTAAATAGCTAGATTGATAGTCACAGAATACATTTTTTTTCTGTTGGTGAGCAGCGGCAGCCACATGCGCCAGCGTTCACTCAACCCGAAATAACTCAAATAGATAGAAAGCTAACCAGCTAGCTAACAGCTAGCCAACTGGATACTTAGCCAGATAGATAGCTGATAGCCAGCTAGAAAGCAAATAAATAGCTAGCTAGGTAGCCAGCTAAATAGCTAGATAGCTAGTCACAGAATAAGTTTTTTTTTCTGTTTGTGAGCAGAAAGCTAGCCAGCTAGCTAACACCTAGCCAGCTAGATAGCTAATAGATAGCCAGCTAGATAGGAAATAGACAGCAAATAGATAGCTAGCTAGGTAGCCAGCTAAATAGCTAGATTACTAGCTAGATAGCCAGTGACCAGGGGGGGGGGATACCAAACTGCACAGTAGAACTGAAACTTCACCGTTACTTTAATCTTTCTTACAGACTATTCACAATCAGATCGTCCAGGATTACCGGCAAATAAAAAAGGTTGGCGCTTGTAAAAAAAATCAAATGGCTGCGCACTATTTTCTCACCCGCCCCGCCGTTTCACATCCCAATTTTTCTAATTCCACCAGTCCAACCCCAGCTACAGCCAGGACCGCCTGCGCTGTCAGTACCTACACAACAAACTAGCTCACATCAAGAAGCTCATATCCGCATTCGACCAGCAGCAACCGGAGCGTCGTTCCGCACCCAAGTGAGGAGGAAAAACGTTTTCCTGTGAACATCACGCTTAACGGAGGGGTCTCGTTGCATAAACAATCGGAGACAAAGAAGCCCGCTCACCAGAGAAAGTGCGACGGCCGTGAGCGCCAAGGACCTACGGAGCGACAGTCACAAGCGGGGAAGCAGACAGTGACGTCGCTATGGGAGGAAAAAAAAACATTTTTTTATTATTATTATTGATGTTCACGCTGAGAAGAGTGTCTCTCATTTTCATTTTATTTTGGCGGGTGGAGGATAAGAAAATCCTGCCGGTGTCCCTCCTCTTTAAAGGTACAGTACAGACATTTGGTGGTGTTATTCAAAGTGTTGTTATACGTATTCAGGGATTTTTGGTCTACGTCTTGCTGGAAGCTAAAATAATATTAAGGTCAAAAGAAAATTGTTGCATCCTACTTGTCTTACAGAACGCATGCCAATGAGTTGTCTTTATATGTCTTTTTTTTTTTTTTTTTTGCTCACCTTTATTGCCTTGGTTGTAATGAAACGGTGAAAAGAAAGCATAAAATCAGACGTGAATAAATTACCGTTTAAATGTGCTAATAATTCAAATTGAGTCATGTTTGTTCATGTTGCGTGATTAGTTTGTAAGAGGAGTAGTTGACGTAATTGGCCGTGTTGCAGGGGCTTTATTGTTTTTATATTTTTTATTATGTTACATTTTGCTAGTACAATTCACTTGTATTTATTATTGATCATTTTGGCTGTACGTCGTCGTTTTTTTTTGGGGGTGGTAATTGGCGTGAAAGTTTTCGGAACAACTTTGCTATTCATTCTGTAATGTGTTCTTTTCTCCATAGAAATCATTAGATGGAGCCTTGGGTGGTTGACGCCGTGCAGACATAACTGCCATATTGGATTGGGAATTTCTGGCCATTTTAAGTGTTTTGCTCTGATTACGTAATCATAACTCGTCAAATTCTTTATGGTTTTTGACACGTGGTGTTTACACATGTCCACTTTTGTATCTATGGTAATTATAAAATGAGCAAGGTGCAGTATCGGATATATCCCAGTTCAAGATGGCGGGCAATTGTTTCTGATTTGCTTCTCTATTCATATTGGCTGTAAATGACGCTAAAATCCGCTTCTTTGAGATAATCTCGAACGATGGTTGGTCTGCCATCTAAGTGTTTCGGTCTGATAATGTAGTCATAAATCGTAAAATTCTTTATGGTTTTTTTTACACATGGTGTCCAGTTTTGTATCGATGGTAATTATAAAATGAGCAAGGTGCAGTATCGAATATATCCCGGTTCAAGATGGCGGGCAATTGTTTAGATATTTCACCTCTATTCCCATTGGCTGTAAATGACGCTAAAACCCGCCTCTTTTAGATAATCTCGAACAATGATTGGCCCGTCATCTCGCTAACGGAAGTTTCGCTCACCTTTTTTCCTTACTACGATACTATCATTGGCCGTTGGATGCCACAGAGACATCCCCTTTTTCTGTCTCAAAACGTAAGCTGATTGGTTTGTTTTGCCAGTCACGTGTCATGTAACCCTTGACCAAACATTTTCTCCTCGCTCCCATAGACCCAAGTATTATTTCGCCTCCTTTATTGTTACGATTTAAAGTCGAATAATGATCGCCACTCGGTAATAGCGTGGCTAATTTGACGAACTTTTGCCGTCAATTTTGATTGTGTTGCTCGCCGGCTACTTTTGAAACAACGACACAAGGTAGGTAGACAACTTACGGAGCCCCTAAGGGGACATCGAAGAAAAAAAAAAAAAACTTTGCGAGATCTCGCAAAACTTTGCGTTCCCTCGCAAAACTTTGCGTTCCCTCGCAATACTTTGCGTTCCCTCGCAATACTTTTGCGAGATCTCGCATTCTTTGCGAGATCTCGCATTCTTTGCGAGATCTTGCAAAGAATGCGAGATCTCGCAATCTTTTTTTTAAAAAATACGCGTACATGTACTTCCGGTTCATCGTCAGTGTAACCGAAAACAACAAACATGGAGCCTTTTCACCCTTTCGTTCCTTTAATCCAGTTTTACTTTAAAATTGGCTTGAAATACAAAGATATAAAATCCGTTCTTGAGATTAAACACGGCTTACTAATAAGTGAAAGACATTTGAAGCTAGTGGTGAACAAAAGTGGACTATTTCGCCGAAAAACGTTCGATGACTTGGGCGTCTTGGTTGACTTTATTCACAACCAGTTGCAGAATTCCGGACAACTACACGGTTACAGGTGGATGTACAGTAAGTGCAGAGAACATGGGCTTCTTGTCAGGAAAGAGGATGTTCGTCTGGTCCTGAAAGAGTTGGATCCGAGAGGAGTGTCTTTAAGGCAAGCAAGACGTCTGAGACGACGAAACTACTTCTCGAAAGGGCCGAATTTTATTTGGCATATGGATTCATGACAAACTGAAACCGTTTGGAATTTGCATCAATGGGGCTATTGATGGCTTTTCAAGGAAAATAATGTGGCTCAATGCCTACACAACAAGTAGTGACCCGAAGTTAATTGGAGGTTACTACATTGAAGTTGTGCACCGTTTGGGAGGTTGTCCTCGAATCGTTCGAGCTGATTTGGGGACTGAAAATGGTCATGTTAAAGGCTTCCAGCGTTTCCTGGTGCCCATACCGCCAGGCAGCACCCTTGACAGTTACTTGGATGGAGCCAGCACCGCCAATCAAAGAATTGAATATTGGTGGGGGTTTCTTCGCAGCCAATGCATGGAATTCTGGTTATCACTCTTCAAAGACCTCAGAGACAATGGCTTCTTTGATGGTGGATTTCTGGACAAAAGCATCCTGCAATTTTGTTGCATCGGACTTATTCAGGTGAGTTCATATATTCTGTAGCTCCATTTATGAAATATGTATTTTTGTATTTGAGAGGGTGTTGATGGGACACAAAAGAAGGTAAATAATCGGATAGTGGAAAGAAGATAGTGGTCTGTGTGTGTGGGGACATAGGGTGAAGGTGAAATGATCAAGGAAAAGATGAAGGAAAAGTGGGGATGGGCAGAGTAGTAAACATGAGTGACGAGTTTAAGGTAGAAAGGAGGGAGCAGGGAGAGAAAAGCAGTCTAATTCTATAATTTCTTGCTCATAAGAGCTGCTATGACTGTGCAACTCTTCCTAAATCTGTCTGTATATCACACCAAATCCAGCAGGCATTTAAACAACTTCTTCCCTCAAGCAATTAACTCTCTAAAAAGTAACCCCAATAGAACTGTATAGTGCCTCCATTTTTTGATGAGACTAGTGCAGCTACAGGAGACAATTTCCTTGTGTGTACTACATACTTGGCAAAAAAAGATGATTCTGATTCTGATATTATTCTCAACAGGATGAGTTGGATGATACTGCCCGTGTTTGGAACAGCCATCTCATCAGGCCCTCAAAGAACATAAATGTCCCCAGTGGTCGGCCCAACGTGATGTATTCTTTACCTGAACTTTATGGCACAAGGGACTTCCTCTCCACAGTTGACAATGAACAAGTTCAACTATGCAAAAGCCAGTGTGTCTTCCGTTTAACTATGCCTTGTGATCCGGATGTATTTGTATTGTGTGCTTCCTTAATGGCCCAGTCTGGTCTGATGCCACCAAAAGAGCCGTATCAGGCTGTGAACTTGTACTTGCACCTCAGAGAGGCCCTTACTGCAATTCTAAATTAGAAGCATGATGTTTTCAGGGGTCAGAGACATTAACCTTTGGTGAAAGCATTTTTGTTTCCGTATACCAGTCATACTGGAATTATATTACATTAAAATTTAAACATGAATTACTCAAAGCAATAACCATATATTTTTTTGGTGTGTGTTTGGGTGAAACCATTTTATGGCTCCTCAACTGGTTCGAAGTAACATTTAATGAAGGCTGAATCCGACGACCATTGCCATTTCTTCAACCCTTTGTTCATCATTTCTTTTATCACTTCACTTTAAATGGATTATTGGGATACATTTGAGGACGAATAATATATAGCAATCACAATTTAAATAATTTTTTGTCTGCTGTTTTTGTTACTGTATAAGGAAAGCATATTTGATCAATATGAAATGTTCATTTGCCAAATCATTCTGGGTGTCAATAAATATACTGTCTTGGTTGCTGATTTTAACCACAAATACTTAACCAATGTGGATCTGAATAGTATTCCTGCACCCCAGTACACAATCACTTGGCTGTAAATGATAACATAATTGTCACTCTTCAATTTCGTCAGCAGGTGGTGTCTTGTGTTTAAAAAAAACATGAATTATTTGGAACAAATTTTATTAACATTGACAAATTGGTATGAACAGCAATCACAAACATATAAATGGAATACAATATCAAGTACAAAAAGAATTGCTTTTGTTTGAACAGTGCAAATATTTGCAACATTACATGACATATCAACTTCAAACCTTTAGGTCAAACTGAAAGTGGCACCATATCCGAAACCATTAGGAGAATAAGTGATATGGAAAATGGAATGAATGAATAATAACCATGAAATCAATTGTAGACACAAATGGAAAATACAACTGTAGACTGCCCTACGCAAGGTTGACCATGACAGATGTTTTACATCTCAAAGTACAAATAATGAAATGCTCCTAAACTGATGTGTGTGCATGTGTGTGTAGACATAAGAGAGTCAATCAATCAATTGCGCACTTTCTCCCACCATGTTGGTGACAGATGAATGAGCTTCACTGCATTCATCCAAATGAGATGTTGGAGTATTTTCTTTTGTGCCAATGTAAAATCTTAACAGTTTCAATTTGTTTTTTTCATAGAGTCTGCCAATTGTTTCATCTAAAGCAATGTGGTTTCTTTTGAAATCACAGACCTCAAAAGTAAAGTCTTCAACAGGTCCTTTGGTTTAGCTTCCATCTGGGAAAAATAGCCCTTTTCCCAGCTCCAAAATTTGAGCGACAGTTGCTGTTTTTTTCCAGGATGGCATACCTTGTTCCTCCACCTTTGCTTGTCCTCACTTGATGGTAATCGTTGCCATAAATCTTCCTTTGAGTCTTTTCTGCAGAAACATTGTTATGTCTTGCCATCCCATCAACATGGTTTTGGAGTACTCCCGAAGTCTCAGCCAGTACACCTTTTTTCCTTGATCTTATTTTGCCTCTTAATTTTTGGAGGAGCAGTTCATTATCACCACTGGACATTTTCTGATGACAAAAGCAAAGGACAGCTATTCGATCACCATAAGAAGTGATATATTTGCCCATTTGCTCTTCGGTCATCATAGCAATTACTGCCATGTCAACCTGCAAAGATAAATTGTGAGAATAAATACTTGACATGTTTATTTAATTATCAATAACTTTTAATACATTTAACATATTCACATGAGTGATGGGACACTACAGTCATCATTATTTGTATTCAGTATTACACGAGAATAGTATATTAGGTAGCGGCAGCCCAATTACTAACTGTAATATCGATTTTAAATTGTGTTAATAACCTCATTATTAAAATAGAATTAACAGTACAGGTAGAGTAGATAGAAATGTTAGCTTCACTTTCACTTTATTGACCTACTACCAATACTACTTCGAAAAAAATGTCCATGTTTCTCTTGTTTTGCTTATTACATCAGACTTTGTAGCTGTATGCCCACCTTGTCGCTTTTCATACGTGCAATGTCCACGTGAGGGACGTTTCTTGACTGCAAGAAGTGTTCCAAGTCTTCCTCCATGATGCGCCGAGTTGTTACCTTCTCTCAATAAGCAGCGCGCGCGACCGTCTACCTGAGCCAAGCTGACCCGGAAGTACAGGAACGCACATTTTTTTAAAAAAGATTGCGAGATCTCGCAATCTTTGCGAGAGAATGCAAAGTATTGCGAGGGAATGCAAAGTATTGCGAGGGAACGCAAAGTTTTGCGAGGGAACGCAAACTTTTGCGAGGGAACGCAAACTTTTGCGAGGGAACGCAAACTTTTGCGAGGGAACGCAAAGTTTTGCGAGATCTCGCAAAGTTTTTTTTTTTTTTCTTCGATGTCCCCTTAGGGGCTCCGTAACAACTAGCTTGCGATGAGGTAATAAAATGAACAACAAAACGTGTTTTTTATTGATATGTCATCCACCATATTGTCATTGACGCCTCGTTGATATCTTCTCAGTCATGGCTGGCATACTTAAGGGGTCACGCCGACTAAGGACAGCCGTCCGAGGGCCATTGAGCATCCTGGGCTCGTCTACGACCTCAGGTGGGCTTTTACAACCTCCACAACCCGCCGGTTTACGTCACGGTACTGCCCGTCGAAGGACGCTGCACGACGGGGACGATGTGACCAAGACCACCTCGCCGGGAGCCTCCCCAGAAAGGCTTCCGTTTTCCACAGTGACCTCGGAGGATCTGGACTTCTTCCGGAAGATTCTACCTGGCAGAACTATTACTGACCCAGACTTGTTGGACTCTTGTAATGTGGACTGGCTCAAGTCCGTCAGAGGTCAGTTAGGGCATTTTTGTTTACTTCGTTTAGGGAATCGTGTTTATGAAAATTGAAAAATGACGATGCGCTATTTTCAGCGAAAAGTCAAAAGTGATTCTCAATGATGTCTTTGCGTCTCCTGTAGGATCCAGTGAGGTATTGCTGAGACCTCAGACAACACAGGAAGTCTCTCAAATTCTCAGGTTGGAAAGATTCCAATTGCGTCCACGTGTTCAATCCTAACCTAAATTCTCTGCATTTAATAGTTACTGTAACAATCGTAACTTAGCGGTGAACACACAAGGCGGCAACACCGGCCTGGTCGGCGGCAGCGTTCCCGTTTATGACGAGATCGTCCTCTCCACCGCCCTCATGAACAAAATCCTGAGCTTTGATGGCGTTTCTGGTTCGTATTCATGCAGTCAAGATTATTCATTATTAGCCTACGTTCCAATGTTTTCATTATTTTATTATTATTATTTTTAATACCGCAACTATTATATAAATTACAGTGATACCTCGGCTTACGAACCCCTTGGCTTACGAACTTTGCGGTTTACGAATGTTAAATTTATGAAAATGATACCTTGGCATACAAACTATTTTTCGGGATACACACGGAGCGCCACAATGAGTGATGTGTCGTTCGCGAATCAGCCCGTTCTCCTAACAAGAAAATGGCAGCCCACTTTTTTTTGTCTTCTATTCCCCGCCCCCAGTCTTCGGTTAAAGCCACGTGATTGGTCAAGAATGCAGCAGTGAAGGAGGTGGTTTTACAGACAGAGAGTGAGTGCGGCATTCTCAAAAAAAAGAAAATGGCAGCTGACTTTTTTTTCTTGTCCTCTATTCCCCACCCCCAGTCTTCGGTTAAAGCCACGTGATTGGTCAAGAACGCAGCAGTGAGGGGATGTGGTTTAAACATTAAAGAAATAGGCAGATGACAGAGAGAGAGTGAGGAAATGGATAGAAAACAGTGAAATTTGGACTCGTTTCAACTTTGATAGTTCAAAGTCAGAGTATAGACTGCAAGGTTAAAATATCCCATCAATCAGGCTCCACAAATAACCCGCACAAGCCATCTGTACACTTGATGCAAAAAGCTATCAACCCAGTTAAACAGAACACAATTGATGAGGAACTAGATAAAATTATCGCATAGAAAGCACCGACAAGGGATCATTCCTCAAGATGGTGAAAGAAGAAGACTACGTTCCTCATCATGTGTTTAATGCTGATGAAACCGCCCACTCCATTCCATCAAGCCATCAACGACCATCACAAAGGTAAATAAAACCACTTTATTATATAGTACAGTTTATTTCTTTAATTACATTACCATAGCACATTTATTATACATACAATAAGGTATATTTGCCTATTTAGTACAAAATTATGTTTTACGGGAACCTGGGAACGGATTATTTTCATATTAATGGTTTCCTATGGGAAATGAATGTTTGGAATACACACTTTCCACCTTAAACACATTTTCTTGGAATCAATTAAGTTCGTAAGCCAAGGTATCACTGTACTATTGATGACATCACGCCGAGTCTTATTTTCTTCACTCACTCCGCAGGGGTCCTCACTTGCCAGGCCGGTTGTGTCCTGGAGAATTTATCCGTCTATTTGGAGCAGCGTGATCACATCATGCCGCTCGACTTGGGCGCCAAGGGCAGTTGTCACATCGGGGGCAACGTGGCCACCAACGCGGGGGGTCTGCGCCTGCTGCGCTACGGCTCCTTACACGGCACCGTTCTGGGCTTGGAAGCGGTGAGTTAGCGAAGAGTCAAAAAGGTTTTGTCCATCCTCAAAAGTATTTCACGTCTCCATTTTGAAGCGCTGGAAATACTTTCATTTGGAAATATTCATAGTTCATGATCGAGAATAGACAGAATAAAAGTTATTGTATTTCAATGTTTCACGCTTAGAAGGCCCACAGTGGAAGCACAGAAAATCTAGGGTCAATTTGAGGTGAATAGACGCAGCCTGCTAAACTGTCATCTCCGTGAAGGAGATCTGGCCTTGGACTAATTTACGACTTAAAACTCCTTCACAGGAAGAGCTCATTAACCAGGTTACAAAGCTATCGGTTCACGGAAAGGAAACCCCATTAAAATGTCTACGTTCTGTTGGTTTATGGATGTTAGTACATGTTCCCTGGGACGTCCAGGGGCGTGGTATTCAAATCAAGAAAATTATGTTTTATTCATGTTTCACCTAAATTTGCATATACAGTGATACCTCAGCTTACGAACTTAATTGGTTCCCAGAAAGTGAGTGTAAAGCGAAAAGTTTGTCTTCCAAACATTTATTTCCCATTAGAAACCATTAAAATGAGAATAATCCGTTCCCAGATCCCCATAAAACCATAATTTTCTTCTAAATAAGCCTTAGAACTACTCAAAATATACCTTATTTTATGTATAATAAATGTGATATTGTATTGTAAAGAAAGAAATAAACTGTACTGTATAATAAAGTCGTTTTATTTACCTTTATGATGGTCGTTGATGTAGTTGCCTCTTGATGATATCCGAGTTAAGTTGCCGTGCTTTCTCGGCGATAATACCCTCACTGACACTGTCCCCTGCTTGCTGCTTTTCATTAATCCAAATCAAGTTTTTCAACCTCTTCTATTGCCTGAGACCGTTGCTTAGACAACACAGAAACACCCTTAGCCACACGTAGCGATGGTCGACTTAGCGTAATGCTACCGGCACAGTAAAGTCACACAAACGCACACCTCGTTCGTGGTTTTTGATGATCTCCTTCTTCTCCTCGACCGTAATTGTCTTTTGTGTCCTCTTCGGCTTAACACAAGCCTGTGGTGGGGTCTTTTTCGGTCCCATAACAGCAAAAGTACTCCACTCGATAACAAACCACGAACACTTTTAAAGTAATTTCCCAAAATTGACTGGAGACAATGATCTATTTTGACGTAGGTGTTGGCTGACGGTCAAGTGCTGGATTGCTTGTCCACCCTGAGGAAAGACAACACAGGCTATGACCTCAAGCAGCTCTTCATCGGCTCCGAAGGGACTTTGGGCGTCATCACCGCCGTATCGGTTTTATGTCCTCGCAAGTCCAAATCGGTTCATGTGATGTTTTTGGGTAATACGCACTTTGTAACTTCTCTACCCCTTCAAGCTTGCTATATATTAGCTAGCTACCTAGCTGGCTATCTATTTGCTATCCATTTGCTAACTATTAGCACATGTAGCTATGTAGCTGGCTATTTATTAGCTATATGGCTATCTAGCTAGTTAGCTAACTGTCTAGCTGGCTATCTATTTACTATCTATTGGATATCTGTTTAGCTAGCTAGCTATGTAGCTGGTTATTTATTAGCTATATGGCTATGTAGCTAGTTAGCTAACTGTCCAGCTGGCTATCTATTAGCTATCTGTTAGCTAGCTTTCTTTAGCTGGCTACCTAGCTAGCTATCTATTTGCTGTCTAGCTGGCTATCTATTAACTGTCTAGCTGGCTAGGTATCTAGCCGGCTGGCTGTTAGCTAGCTGGCTAGCTTTCTATCAATTTGAGTTATTCCGGGTTGAGTGAACGCTGGCGCGTGTGGCTGCCGCTGCTTACCCACAGAAAAAAAAAAACTTCTTCTGTGACTGTAAAGTGACCTTGAGAGTTTTTAAAGGCGCTTAGAAATGAAATGTATGATGATGATGATGATGATTATCAAGAAAAAAATCTGCTGTAATTTCTCCTTGTAGGTTGTGAAACGTTTGATCAGCTTCTGAAGACCTTTTGGCTGTGCAAAGGCATGCTGGGAGAAATCTTGTCGGCGTTCGAGTTCCTGGATAGCGAATGTATGAGGCTTCTCAACACGCACCTCAAGATGGACAACCCCATTTCTGGTACTTTTTTTTGACATTTTTGAGAAAAAAATCGCCTTTTATGAATCCCAAAAATGACATTTGTCACCTGACATGAGCGTTAATATTGACCTTTCACCCCCCCCACCTCCCAAGATTGTCCATTCTACATCGTCATAGAAACATCGGGCTCGGATTCGCGGCATGACGAGCAGAAGCTTCACAACTTTTTGGAAGAGGCCATGACATCATCGCTGGTCAGCGACGGGACGCTGGCGACGGAGGAATCCAAAGTCAAGGTGACTTCCAAAGTTTTCAACTTCTAAGGCCACTTCGTCATTTTTTTTTTGTTCCCAAAAACATGTCCACTCAGGTGCCAGGGTTTTTGTCATTGTCACTCAAATTGCATAGATTATTTTCTTTTATCAGATAAAAAAAAATAACAATTCCTAAATTATATGCTTCTGGAGTTATCTCATCTTGAAATGGGGGCGAGGACTACGGCCCTCGAGGACCGGAGTTTGACACCCCTGGTTTAAGATGTAACAAAATGGCAACATGGAAAAAAAGGGAAATGCTGCCCTCTCGTGGAAGTGGAAAAAAAACATAGCCAGAGGTATGACCAGCGCTTTTTCGGCACCTCCGGCAAGAAATACCAAAACCCGAACAAATTCGGGAATGGCGCTACACGTCATATTTTCAATTCCCGAATAAATTAGGGAATGGCAGTGAATGAGTGTACAATTCTTCCAAAATGGCCGAGGCAAACATTAGCATAGTGATTGATCCGCCCCATCGGTGAAAAAAAAAATTCTGGGCGATATTATTCATATTTACGTCTGTCTACCTATCGGAATGCCTCAATCTTCAAATCTGGACACATCCTGTAGAGGTCTCTCTTAGCCAATGAGATGCCAGGAAGATGTTTGGTCGCAGCCAATGGCAGAGCAGCTACAGGTATGTTGCGTTCAGGAAACTGGGAGATGCGATTAGCAGCCCGTACTGGAAAGCGCTAACGTGGACAAAAGGGAAACGCTGACCCCTCGTGGAAAAGAAAAAAAACACTGCCAGTGGTCTGACCAGAGCTTCATCAGCACCCCCGCAAGAAAAAAACAAAACCCAAACAAATCCACGTTTTCAATTCCCGAATAAATTCGTGAATGGCAGCGAATGAGTGAAGGTGATTTCTTTTCACAATAAAGGCGCTGTGGTCATTACGCGAACGAGTGCCCGAAGCGCTGACGCACGACGGCATCAACTACAAGTACGACGTGTCGCTTCCCGTGGAAAGCATCTACCGGCTGGTGACGGACATGAGGGCCCATCTGGGGGGCCGGGCCAAAAGCGTGGTGGGATACGGACACCTGGGTAAGAAAACGCTGAAGGCTTTAAGACAATAAAAGCACTGGAAGATTTTCTAAAGTAACTTGGCAAGAAACGAGCTGTTGACATGCATGAAGTAGACAGTTTTTTTTTGTGAGTGTGTATTTAAATGTCTTTCCAAATATATATATATATATTTATTTATATAGTTTTTAATAAATTTACATATCATTTAGATATAAAAAAATAGTAAATATATATATATATAGTTTTTTAAAGGTGTGTATATATAAATATATAATATCAATAATAATCTGTAAATATTTTTTATCCTTAATATATACTGTATATATTTAAATGTTTGTTTTTAGATATTTATATATATAGTATATAATTTAGATTTAATAAATGTATATATATAATGTAGATTTTAAAAATATAGTAAATATATAGAGATTTTTAAAGATGTGTGTATATATAAATATATAATATCAATAATTATCTATATTTTTATCATATATATTTATGTTTGTTTTTAGATATTTATATATACATTATATATAATTTCTATAGTTTGTAATAAATGTGTATATATACTGTAATTTATATATTTTAAAAACATTTTAACATACATATGTTTTTTTGTTAAAGTGCTATATCAACCTAAATGTATTGTATTCTATATAGTTGTTAATAAATGTATTAATTTATATTTTTAAAAACATTTTAGTGTATATATTATCTATATAGATTTTTTTCATCGTGTATATATATCTATTTATATATATATACACGTTTGTTTTTAGATATTTATGTATATCGAATTTTGTTAGTTTTTAATGAATGTATATATTTACAAAATATTTAGCATTTATATAGTTATTTATAAATATAATACATATATTATCCAAATAGATGGATATTTGTTTTTATATTCCTCGATACAGTGTATTATTTATATAGTTTTTAAATAAATGTATGTATAATATATATTTAAATATTTATTTTTATATAGTTAAAATATATATATTTGTTTTTAAAATATATTTAGATATATGTATGTGTATATATATATATGTATATGTGTATATATATATATATATATATATATATATATATATATATATATATATATATATATGTGTGATATATATAGATGTATATACATATGTGTGTGTGTGTATATATATATATATATATATATATATATATATATATATATATATATATATATATATATATATATATATTTTTTTTTTTGGTCTCTCTTGTACGGCGACGCAGGCGACGGCAACCTCCACCTGAACATCACCTCGCCCGCCAAAGACGGCGAGCTACTCGCCGCCATCGAGCCCTTCGTGTACGAGTGGACGTCAGCCCGGCGGGGCAGCGTGAGCGCCGAACACGGCCTGGGACTGAAGAAGAGGAATTATATCTACTACAGCAAGTCCAGGCGGGCGGTGGCCGTCATGGCGGGCATCAAGGCCATGCTGGACCCTCGGGGAATCCTCAACCCATACAAGACTTTACCCGACAGATTGCTGTGAACGTTGCGCTTTGAGAGAACTTCTTGGAGGCTAACGAAGGTAACGTCAGCCCCGTTTGCACACGGCTTATCTTATTTCCTCAAATATTTTTTTACAAATTCATTGTGTGCTGCGTTTTTTTAACTCATTCACTGACAGACGATTGCAAAAATATGTCAACTCCAGTGCCAGGGTTTTTGTCACTCAAATTGGAGGACCCACAGAATTTTGAGTTTTAGGACTACATAAACATTCAATTCAGTGTAAGAAACCTGAGACTTTCTTCTTTCATCTGAAATAGAGTTAATTCCTAAGTTATTTGGGTCTGGAGTTATCTGAGCTTGAAATAGGGGCAGATGTACAAATTACAATACAATACACACATTGATTCATTGATGCAGCGCTTAAACAACAGGTGAAGCTGGAACAAAGCGCTAACTTGGACAAAAGGCAAATGGATAAGCTTTTCTATGGGTGAGTAGCGGCAGCCACACACGCCAGCGTTCACTCAACCCGGAAGTAACTAAAATAGATAGAAAGCTAGCTAGCTAATTGATACAGTAATAATAATAATACATTTAATTTCTAAGCACCTTTCAAAACTCAAGGTCACTTTACAGTTGCAGGATAAGCTTTTCTGTGGGTGAGTAGCGGCAGCCATACGCACCAGCGTTCACTCAACCCGGAAGTAACTCAAATAGATAGAAAGCTAGCTAGCTAATAGATACAGTAATAATAATAATACATTTAATTTCTAAGCACCTTTCAAAACTCAAGGTCACTTTACAGTTGCAGGATAATTTTTGTTTTTTTTTTGTTAGCGGTTAGCATGTTGCTAACTGCTCGCCGACTGTCGAGAGTCACGCCGAAGCCTCCATTTGGAAAAAGACGACATGAGTCCACGGTCTGTCGCCTGGTGTCACAGTCCCAACAAGTCCTCAGAAGGCCACCGGCGGGATTTAAAAAAAAAGGAAGACTGGTCCAACCCCTCACCATCTTTTACCCCCCACCGCCATTTTGTCTCGCTCTCACGAGTCCTTGACTTTATCCAAACAACTGTGAATCTTATCCAAAGTCTTCTTGATGCGCAACGCCGTCAACCTAGCCGACGGATTCTGGTACCAACATTCCTTCATCAACTTCACCAAAGCTGACAACGTCTAAAAAGAACCCAAAAAAAAAAGAAAAAAACGTCACATTTGGATTTTCCGACAACCAAAAGACGTCGTGACGGAACGTACCCGATCGGAGAACCAGCGATTGGGAATAAACGGCCTCTGCTGCTCTACGCACACCACCTTCCTCATATCCTCGAAACTCGGATCGTTTGGTACCTGGTCGTAAAACGGAGGCTTGTAGTCTTCCACGATACCTGCGGATAAATGTGAGAGGGGCGGATTTATTATCCTCCAACCAAGAAAAAGGAAATTAGCATCGGGGGAGGAGCTATTTAGTCACCGTTGCTATACGAGCGTCTGGCGATCTCCCATAGGACCAACCCGAAGGCCCAAATGTCCACCCGTTTGAAGGCGTCAAAGCACTCGGCGTGTAAACTGTCATCCAGGACCTCGGGGGCCATGTAGCGCTTGGTCCCCACTTTGGGGTTGTTGCCCACGTCCAGGAAGTTGTCGGTCTGCGAATGCGTCACCGCCAGACCTGAAACGCCCAAAAACACACCCCAAAAAAAAATTAATCTACGGACTTGACGAACGCTAAGAAACCGAACGCAATCGGGACCGTCCGCCTTCTTACCCAAATCTGCGATGCAGCAACGTAGCTCCTTGGTCACTAAGATATTTTTGCTCTTCAAGTCACGATGCGCGATGGCCGGTTTGCCTTCGGCGCCGAAAATCTCGGTGTGCAGGTGCACCAGGCCGCTGGCCGCCGACGCCGCCATAGCTAGGCCTTCGCGGGTCTCCACGGCCGCCCGTTGCAGGTAGTCGTAGAGAGAGCCGTTGTCGTGGTAGTGCGTGATTAGCCACAGCTGCGTGCTGGAGTTACGCGACGTCATGTCGGACGCCACGAAACCTGGCGTTCATCGACGTGATGTTTTACGGCATTCAAATGGGACCATTCGACCCCTGGACCCTCCCCCCCCCTTCTTACCCAGGATGTTTTCATGTCTGAGGAGGACCGTGTTGTAGATCTCGGTCTCACGGAACCAGGACTTTTCATCCCTGGAGGAGAAGATCTTGACGGCCACGTTCTCGCCCTGCCATTGGCCTCGCCACACTTCGCCGTACCGCCCTTTGCCTTGCCGGAAAAGGGAACGGAAGCATTTTTTAAGCCCCTCCCCCTCAACAATTTTTTGCTAGCTCCGGAGCATCTATTCTTGAAAAGTCCGTCTTGAAAATAGATTTGACGGTATATCTGCAATCAAATACCTAGTTGGCTACCTATCTAGCTATCTATTTGCTGTCTGTTAGTTAGCTAGCTGGCTATCTATTAGCTATCTAGCTAGCTACCTAGTTATTGGCTCGCTATTAGCTAGCTAGCTTTCTATCTTTGAATTACTCTGGGTTGAGTGAACGCTGAAAGATAGCTAGCTGGATAGATAGCTAATACATAGCCAGCTAGCTGGATAGATAGCTAATAGATAGCCAGCTAGCTGGATAGATAGCTAATACATAGCCAGCTAGCAGGATAGATAGCTAATAGATAACCAGCTAGCTGGATAGATAGCTAAAAGATAGCCAGCTAACTAGCTAGCTAGCTGGATAGATAGCTAATAGCTCACCCACAGAAAAAAAATATCCTGTGACTGAAAAGTGACCTTGAAAGTTTTGAAAGGCGCTTATAAATAAAACGTATTATTATTATTATAAAAAACAAAATGGTACCGACACTCACCAACACACTCCATCAGACTAATCTGCCTAGCAACAGTCCTCTGAACCAGAAAAGGAAGCCCCGATCCACTTCCTGATGTGCACGAGTGATCCAGGAGCTCCTTCAGAACCCAAAACAGACCCGTTTAGTCATCACCTCACCCCCAGCTTACTTTTTTAATAGCCGCCGTGTGTTGGTCTCACGGCTAACGTGCCGTCCCCGGCGTTGGAGCTCACAAGCCCGTCCGCCGCGGCGCCCTGCTCGGGATCGAACTCTTGCAACCTGTGTAGATTCCCACGGTGGAGCTTGCGGCAGGTCAGCGCCGACGCCACCGATAGCGCCGCCAACGCCGCCACCAGGCCCAACGCCAGGAGAGCCAGCGTGGCCCCGCCGTAGCCCACCGGCTCGCCTTGCGGAGCTACGACGTCACCGGGAAGGTGAGTAAGGATGCAAAATTAACTTTCGTCTCATTCAAAACGTGTCCACTCCAGTGCCAGCCAGGGTTTTCGTCATTGTCACTCGAATTCCAGGACCCACAGAATATTGACTTTTAGGACTACATAACGCAGACATGCTAAGGCTAAGAATTTGATTACAGATTTTTTTTAGGTTTATTTTTTTAACACTAGCAGCAAATGAATTTTTCTGACTCATCTGAATTAGCTGGCTATCTATTAGCTAGCTATCAAGCTATCTGGCTATCGATTAGCCATCTATCCAGCGAGCTAGCTATCTATTAGCTAGCTAGCTGGTCAGCTGGCTATCTATTAGCTATCTAGCAAACTATTTGGTTATCTATTAGCTATCTATCCAGCTAGCTAGCTATGTATTAGCTAGCTAGCTGGTCAGCTGGCTATCTATTAGCTATCTAGCAAGCTATCTGGCTATCTATTCGCTATCTATCCAGCTATCTGGTCAGCTGGCTATCTATTAGCTATCTAGTAGCTATCTGCCTATCAGCTAGCTAGCCAGCCAGCTGGCTATCTTTTAGCTAGCGATTAGCTAGCTGGCTATTAGCTATCTATCCAGCTAGCTATCTTTTAGCTATCTATTAGCTAGCTCGTTAGCTGGCTATCTATTAAGTATCTATTAGCTAGATATATGGCTATCTATTAGCTATCTGGCTAGTTAGCTGGCATTCTATTAGCTATCAATCCAGCCAGCTAGCTATGTATTAGCTATCTATTAGCTACCTAGTTAGCTGGCTATCTATCATCTATCTATTAGATAGCTAGCTTTTTATTTATGAGTTATTCCGGGTTGAGTGAACGCGGGCGCGTGTGGCTGCCGCTGCTCACCCACACAAAAACGCATCCTGCGACTGTAAAGTGACCTTGAGGGTTTTGAAAGGTGCTTATAAAAGAAGTGTATTATTATTGTAAACATTCAATCCAGCCTTAGAAACCATAGTCTCTCTTCTTTCATCAGAAAAAAAAGTTAATTCCTAAATGATATGTGTCTGGAGTTATATGAGCTTGAAATGAGGGCAGATGTGCACATTTGTCGGCGTACCTGAAGGCAGCAGGGCGATGACGGCGCTCCTGGTGGTGTTGCCGTTGCACAGGTGGTGCGAGCAGCAGCGGATGGCCTGGTGGGGGGAGGGGGCCGTGGCACAGTGGAGCCTGGTCTTCTTGGGACCCTCCAGGCAACCCCGCTCGAACACGACACCCCCGGAGCCCACCCGCACCGACGAGAAGCAGCGGGTGCCGCGGCATTGATCCTGCAGGCACTTGGGACTGTCGCACAGGCACAGCAGCCGACCCTCTGAGGGGGGGCAGACGTTATATTCGGGTGAGGGGGTGGGGTCCTTTTTGGTTTTAAAATGGCTTCCCTGCAACTAAAATCCCATTGTGGCCAAAACTTCATTCATTCATTATTTTTGTGTCCACCCAAATGAACCAGCTTTCATGCTAACGGCTAGCCCCCTTTTTCCATATCATCCTAAACTATAAGCCCCCCCCCCCCCCCCCCCCCCCCCCAAAAAAAAAAATATGAATTTGTTGCCCGATAAATACCCGAGCTCTCGGCTGATGTCCGCGAGGCCCACACGGAGAGCAGCAGCAGCATCAACAGGACGTGGATGCTCCTCGCCGCCATGTTTTGATGCGCTGGAGCAAACAGGAAACAGGATTGTAAGTAGACGATTCAGAAGCTAACGAAGTTGCTGCTAATTGCGTTTACGCCCCCCACTGATGTTTCTTCTAATTGCATTTAATGATGGGCGGAGCACAACGTACCGAGCTTGGAAGCGGAGAAAATACGGAACCCATAGGCATAGATTCTTTATCCTCCTTGAAAAATCATGTCTAATATGAAAGCATTTTACAGTCACTTAAAGCAGTCAAAGTGCTGGTCTATGTGTGGTTAATATCAGATTATTCAACCATATCAGCGTGATGCAAATTTCCCCATTGTGGGACGAATAACGGTATTTTGATTCTGATGACTTGGTTTGTTGCATATTTATTGTAATGTTTTTTAATTCAATCATCCCATTACGCCGTTTTTGGACAGTTGAAGCAGTAGCTGGAAGGGATAAATGCTATTCTCCATTCATTTAAACGGGAACCGAAAGTTTCATAAACGGGTGCTTTGAGTTACGAGCATAGTCAGGTAACCAATTGAAATACGACCCCCCCCCCCTTTTTTTAATTTACAAATACCAAAAGCAGCTTTTCTCAGCCCCTTTTAAAATAATCCTCAACTCTCGTTAAAACCGAAAATATCGCCGTTATAAGCAAGAAAAAACGGGGTCGTTTTCTGTATCCAAAGAGGAACGCAAATGAGACCCCTCTGTGAGATCAACATCGCCGCCTGCAAGGCGCCACTCAAGGCAGAAAAGATGCCCGACGACGCTCCGGTTTAGCTTTAGCCGAGCTAAAGTGGCTGCAGGACGGAGCAGAAGCCGACACGAACAAGGCGGTGCAATGCTTTTTACCCACCTAGCACGCAACGGAAGACGGATTCTACATCATCATGTCACTCCTCGTCGCCTTTAAATAGGGTTGAACTATTGGACTTTGTTTTGTTTTGTTTTGTTGTGACTCCTCAGCGGCCACAGCCCAGCCCACCTAGTCGCACGCCTGTTTTGTTCCAGCCTCGCGTGACGTCACAGTAACCCAAGTGCATTGTGGGCCGGTGACTGCCACAATGACTGAAACGCGGCGTGTCCAAATTGCGATAAAGGAACACTTTTTCTTTAAGGTTGAAGGTAAGGCAGTTTTTGTCGACTATGTACACGAACATTCCCACTCCAAAAATACTAAATGAGTCCATCGAATGATCACATGCCGATAAGCCAGCGGGCGGGAGCAAAGCCCGACGTGCATAATTTGCGGCCATGTTGGAAGGGACAAAGTTGCCATTAAAGCCAATACACTGCGATTGAATTCCAGACGTAACTTGGTCATTTTTTAAACCAGGTTTTATGAGATTTTATTAATTATTTTGTCAATGATGAAAAACGTGTACTAGCACGACAGCACAGTTGAAATAAAAAGCAGCCCATTGTAAAATTACCTGTGTGCCCCCGCCTATCCCTTCCCCCCCAAGAAGGTATTGAACATGAAACTGGCGATAAACAAACCTGGCAACCCAGCGTAAGGCTCGGTTTAAAAACGAAAAAAAAAAATCTCATTTGATACACTATTCTAAAGATGATAACGAAAACAAACAAAAAGACATACATGTGGTAAATATTGTTGTTTAAAAAAAAGAGATATCGTGCTGATATTAGATGACGTGAGCGCGTGGAACCAATCAAGCGACAGCCATGTACAAAACCTCTGAGTCATTTGCCATTTTTTTTACATTCTGAACGTTTTTCACCGCTGGAAAAAAAATCTGCAATCTGTGAACCGCGGAGTAGCGAGGGATCACTGTATAAAGGTGCATATAAATTACTATCATTCGGACAAATGAAAAGACAAAATTATTCATACACTTTGTTTTTAAACGATGACTTCTGCATGGCGTGAGGTGGACGTGCTAACCACTCGCCACCGCGCTGCCCACACTGAAAATAATAAATACAAAATAAAAGCATGCAATTATTTATTCCGGATTTGAGTGGGGATAAACTGCAGATTGTTCAATGTGGGAGTGTTTGAGAGCGGGTGCGATTTCAGAAGCACGTTCGGAACTTCCTTTTTTTTTTGCTCTTGTGTGCATTTCAGGATCGTATGAGAAAAACCTCCCAAATGTTCTCCTCGAAGTTGCACTAAAACAATGGACCCTTTCATGTCTCGACCGGGGCCCCTACAACTCAAACGGTATTAATTTCAACCTCCTTTCTCTTGTGTAAAAAAAATATACTCGGGGACATCCAGAAACTCAATTTGAATCGGAAAATAATTTTCCAGCCAAATAACTCACGTTATCTCACGGCCGTCACTAAATCAGATGCGCCATTTTGCTTTGTGTATCCGTCAAGGTGTAACAACAGCAGTGCTAATACATTTGCTAGCGCGCTGCTAATACTTTCGCTAGCCTATCGCTAACTGTCCTCTTCACAGAGCCACATTGTCCGCACTCCCCCCCCCCCTCTTAATTAAAGACTCACAGTCTGCTTTTAGTGACCTGAAGCAACCCCCCACCCGGTCTACGTGAAAAAGTAAGTGAAGGGGAAACACTATCTCGGCTATCCTATAGCATTGATGGAAGTCGGATTTGGCACCGGGAATAATGTGGTCTAAGATTTTCGCTTGAGCAACTTTTTTTCCTCGCCCCCCTCCCCAAAAAACGCCCCCCAGTAGCCCTGCGGTGAAATCCTGATGCATTTGCATCCTGAGTGGCCTGACCAGAGTAGCCATGGAGCTTTTCGGGACAACGTCAATTTGGATGTTGGTGCTGCACTTGCTTTCTGTTAGCGCTGTCGCTAATCCCAAAACAACAGGTAGGAGCATCTCCATTTTGTTGTTGTTGTTTGCTTATGAATTAAAAAAAAAATCAATCAATTGCACTGAAAATTTCATCGTCTTTAAATTCACAACATTTTTTAGTTCCGATTTTAGCATGAATCGCATAAATTATCATGTTTGATTAGCTTTCACGGGCCATATAAAATCATGGGACTGAGCCAAATCTGGCCCCCGGGGCCTTATATTTGACACCTTACAAGATGAAACGACAACGTTCCTCTTTTAACCTTTATTATTGGATGTATTTCCGCGCCAAAGTGTCCTGGTGCGTCATATCGGACGCCGAGGAGCAGAAGTGCGCCGACCTGTCCGGGAACGCCACGGCTCGGAATATCCGAGGGACTTTGCGATGCGTGCGAGGCCTCAACGCCAGAGACTGCATGAAGAAAATACAAGTATGTCGACAACAACAAAATAATAATAATAATAGTTAATTTGTTTTACTTCCGGGTTGATGAGCGCTGGCGCGTCTGGCTGCCACTGCTCACCTGCAGAAAAACAGAATCCTGTGGCTGTAAAGTCATTGAGAGTTTTAAAGGGCGCTTATAAATGAATTGTATTATTATTATTATTATTATTTACCTACCTAGCTAGCTACCTACCTAGCTAGCTAGCCATTTTTAGCTATCTATCTAGCTAGCCATTTTAGCTATCTAGCTACCTAGACATTTTAGCTATCTAGCTATCTAGACGTTTTTAGCTATCTAGCTAGCTAGCCATTTTTAATTATCTAGCTAGCCATTTTTAGCTATCTAGCTAGCCATTTTTAGCTATCTAGCAGGCCATTTTTAGCTATCTAGCTAGCCATTTTTAGATAGCTAGCTAGTTATTTTTAGCTATCTAGCTAGCCATCTTTAGCTATCTATCTAGCTAGCCATTTTTAGCTATCTAGCTAGCTAGCCATTTTTAATTATCTAGCTAGCTAGCCATTTTAGCTAAGATAGCTAGCTAGATATTTTAGCTATCTAGCTAGCCATTTTTAACTATCTAGCTAGCCATTTTTAGCTATCTAGCTATCTTGCTAGCTATCTTGCTAGCCATTTTTAGCTATCTAGCTAGCAATTTTTAGCTATCTCGCTATCTTGCTAGCCATTTTTAGCTATCTAGCTAGCCATTTTTAGCTATCTCGCTATCTTGCTAGCCATTTTTAGCTATCTAGCTATCTAGCTAGCCATTTTTAGCTATCTAGCTAGCTAGCTATCTATATTCATGGGTGTATTTTTTTAAATTCTTGTTAAAAATCAACAGTGTCGTATTTGTGTTTGTTTGTTTGTTTGTTTTCCTTCAGAATGGGAGCGCCGACGCGGCCTCCATGTTTGCGGATGACATCTACGCCGCAGGCTTGTGTCACGGCCTGGAGGTGGCGGCCGGGGAGTCCCTCAATGGCGTGGGTAAGAAAGCACTTGACACGTGACGACTCATCTCAATTGAACAGAAAAACCCAAGTTTCTAAAGTTTCACCCACACGAGTCCTCCTCTCGTCCCGACGGGCCAGATGGCGTCAGCTACTACGTGGTGGCGTTGGCTCGCCGATCTTCGTCCGATTTGTCCTTGCTGGAGATGCACGAACGCAGCTCGTGCCACCCGGGCATCCGAACCACGGTGGGTTGGACCGTGCCCGTCGGATATCTGCTCAATACCTCGCAGATCAGCCCGGGACACCAGTGCAACTTCCCACGCGGTAAGAAACACCTGTTTTGTTTTGTTTTGTTTTGTTTTGTTTTGTTTTGTTTTGTTTTGTTTTGTTTTGTTTTGTTTTGTTTTTGTTTTTGTTTTTGTTTTTTTTGTTTTTGTTATTTTGTTTTGTTGTTGTTGTTTTGTTTTGTTTTGTATTATTATTATTACATTTTTTTTTTTATTTTGCAAATGGCCAACACAATATTGTTCAATCTTTTATGTTACAAACTCACTTTTTTGTAATATTTTTTACAATCCATAAAATTGTATATTTTTTTATTTGTGTTATTTACTTGATTTAAACATTTAAGTGTTGTTCAGTAATATTAATGTTTGATATTTACTATAATAATAATAATAATAATAATAATAATAATTATTATTATTATTATTATTATTATTATTATTATTATTATTATTATTATTATACATAGTTCAATTCCAGTATTGAATATAATTTTAATCTTTGAGTAATTTTCTGTATTTTATGATTTCTTAAAAAATATAAATAATTATTATCTATATATTTTTATTTGTGTTATTTGCTTGATTTAAACATTAAATTTTTGTTCAGTAATATTCATGTTTGATATTTACTATTATTATTATTATTATTATTATTATTATGATTATGATTATGATTATACATAGTTCAATTCCAGTATTTTGAATATAATTTTAATCTACTTTGGCCCCAGCGGTGGGCAACCTGTTCGGCTACAGCTGTGTGCCCGGCATCAAAGACCCCCAACACGACCCGCGAGGCAACAACCCAAAGAACTTGTGCGAGGCCTGCATCGGCGATGACAACGATCGACACATCTGCGCCAGCAACCCTCGCGAGAGGCACTACGGCGAGGCGGGCGCCCTGAGGTACGCCGCCGCCGCTCACTTCGACAAGCGCTGTGTCCCGTGCAACACGTTTTTTTTTTTTTTTCTTTGCAAGGTGCGTAGCAGAGAACCTCGGCGACGTGGCTTTTGTCAAACACACCACCGTCTTTGACAATTTGGATGGTGAGTATTGAAAATGCACTGAGTTGACTGGTTGACTGCATTTATATGGTCGCTTTTTAGGGTAAAAAAAACGCCTTACTATACATGGTCGTTTTTTCAGCTAAAAACGCCTTACTATAAATGGTCGTTTTTTTCGGCTAAAAACGCCTTACTATAAATGGTCGTTTTTTTCGGGTAAAAAAATGCCATACTATACATGGTCGTTTTTTTCGGCTAAAAACGCCTTACTATAAATGGTCGTTTTTTTTCGGCTAAAAACATGCCTTACTATACATGGACGTTTTTTCGGCTAAAAACGCCTTACTATAAATGGTCGTTTTTTTTTCGGCTAAAAACATGCCTTACTATACATGGACGTTTTTTCGGCTAAAAACGCCTTACTATAAATGGTCGTTTTTTCGGGTAAAAAAATGCCTTACTATACATGGTCGTTTTTTTCGGCTAAAAACGCCTTACTATAAATGGTCGGTTTTTTTTCGGTGAAAAACGCCTTACTATACATGGTCGTTTTTTAGGGTAAAAAAACGCCTTACTATAAATGGTCGTTTTTTTCGGTGAAAAACGCCTTACTATACATGGTCGTTTTTTTGGGTAAAAAAATGCTTTACTATACATGGTCGTTTTTTTGGGTAAAAACATGCCTTACTATACATGGACGTTTTTTCGGCTAAAAACGCCTTACTATAAATGGTCGTTTTTTTCGGGTAAAAAAATGCCTTACTATACATGGTCGTTTTTTTCGGCTAAAAACGCCTTACTATAAATGGTCGTTTTTTTTCGGTGAAAAACGCCTTACTATACATGGGCGTTTTTTCCGGCTAAAAACGCCTTACTATACATGGTCGCTTTTTAGGGTAAAAAAAATGCCTTACTATACATGGACGTTTTTTCGGCTAAAAACGCCTTACTATACATGGTCGCTTTTTAGGGTAAAAAAAATCCCTTACTATACATGGTCGTTTTTTATAGGGTAAAAAAAATGCCTTACTATACATGGTCGTTTTTGGCTAAAAACGCCTTACTATACATGGTCGTTTTTTCGGGTCAAAAATGCCTTACTATCCATGATAGTTTTTTCGGCTAAAAACGCCTTACTATAAATGGTCGTTTTTTTCGGCTAAAAACATGCCTTACTATACATGGTCGCTTTTTAGGGTAAAAAAAATGCCTTACTATACATGGTCGTTTTTTCAGCTAAAAACGCCTTACTATAAATGGTCGTTTTTTTTCCGCTAAAAACGCCTTACTATACATGGTCGTTTTTTTTCGGCTTAAAACATGCCTTACTATACATGGTCGTTTTTTAGGCTAAAAACGCCTTACTATACATGGTCGCTTTTTAGGGTAAAAAAAATGCCTTACTATACATGGTCGTTTTTTGGGGTAAAAACGCCTGACTATACATGGTCGATTTTTTTCGGTGAAAAACGCCTTACTATATATACATGGTCGTTTTTTAGGGTAAAAAAATGCCTTACTATACATGGTCGTTTTTTGGGGTAAAAATGCCTGACTATACATGGTCGTTTTTTTTCGGCTAAAAACATGCCTTACTATACATGGACGTTTTTTCGGCTAAAAACGCCTTACTATAAATGGTCGTTTTTTTTTCGGTGAAAAACGCCTTACTATACATGGTCGTTTTTTAGGGTAAAAAAATGCCTTACTATACATGGTCGTTTTTTGGGGTAAAAACGCCTGACTATACATGGTCGTTTTTTTCGGTGAAAAACGCCTTACTATACATGGTCGTTCTTTTCGGCTAAAAACGCCTTACTATAAATGGTCGTTTTTTTTCGGTGAAAAACGCCTTACTATACATGGTCGTTTTTTAGGGTAAAAAAAATGCCTTACTATACATGGTCGTTTTTTCGTCTAAAAACGCCTTACTATACATGGGCGTTTTTTTCGGTGAAAAACGCCTTACTATACATGGTCGTTTTTTCGGCTAAAAACGCCTTACTATACATGGTCGTTTTTTAGGGTAAAAAAAATGCCTTACTATACATGGTCGTTTTTTCGGCTAAAAACGCCTTACTATAAATGGTCGTTTTTTTCGGTGAAAAACGCCTTACTATACATGGTCGTTTTTTCGGCTAAAAACGCCTTACTATACATGGTCGTTTTTTAGGGTAAAAAAAATGCCTTACTATACATGGTCGTTTTTTCGGCTAAAAACGCCTTACTATACATGGGCGTTTTTTTCAGCTAAAAACGCCTTACTATAAATGGTCGTTTTTTTCGGTGAAAAACGCCTTACTATACATGGTCGTTTTTTCGGCTAAAAACGCCTTACTATACATGGTCGTTTTTTAGGGTAAAAAAAATGCCTTACTATACATGGTCGTTTTTTGGGCTAAAAGCGCCTTACTATACATGGTCGTTTTTTTCGGCTAAAAACGCCATACTATACATGGTCGTATTTTTAGGGTAAAAAAAATGCCTTACTATACATGGTTGTTTTTTGGGGTAAAAACGGCTTACTATACATGGTCGTTTTTTAGGGTAAAAAAATGCCTTACTATACATGGTCGTTTTTTGGGGTAAAAACGCCTGACTATACATGGTCGTTTTTTTCGGTGAAAAACGCCTTACTATACATGGTCGTTTTTTTCGGCTAAAAACGCCTTACTATAAATGGTCGTTTTTTTTCGGTGAAAAACGCCTTACTATAAATAGTCGTTTTTTTCGGTGAAAAACGCCTTACTATACATGGTCGTTTTTTCGGCTAAAAACGCCTTACTATACATGGTCGTTTTTTAGGGTAAAAAAAAATGCCTTACTATACATGGTCGTTTTTTCGGCTAAAAACGCCTTACTATACATGGGCGTTTTTTTCAGCTAAAAACGCCTTACTATAAATGGTCGTTTTTTTCGGTGAAAAACGCCTTACTATACATGGTCGTTTTTTCGGCTAAAAACGCCTTACTATACATGGTCGTTTTTTAGGGTAAAAAAAATGCCTTACTATACATGGTCGTTTTTTGGGCTAAAAACGCCTTACTATACATGGGCGTTTTTTTCAGCTAAAAACGCCTTACTATAAATGGTCGTTTTTTTCGGCTAAAAACGCCTTACTATACATGGTCGTTTTTTCGGCTAAAAACGCCTTACTATACATGGTCGTTTTTTAGGGTAAAAAAAATGCCTTACTATACATGGTCGTTTTTTGGGCTAAAAACGCCTTACTATACATGGTCGTTTTTTTCGGCTAAAAACGCCATACTATACATGGTCGTTTTTTAGGGTAAAAAAATGCCTTACTATACATGGTCGTTTTTTGGGCTAAAAATGCCTTACTATACATGGTCGTTTTTTCGGCTAAAAACGCCTTACTATAAATGGTCGTTTTTTTCGGTGAAAAACGCTTTACTATAGATTGTCATTTTTCAAGAGGAATAAAAAAAGCCTTTGATAGTCCCACACACAAAAATGGAGATGCTGGGGATTGAACCCAGGGCCTCATACATGCAAAGCATGCGTTCTAACACTGAGCTACACCCCCATTCAATGGGATGGAAAATGCCTTACTATACATGGTCGGTTTTTTTCGGCTAAAAACATGCCTTACTATACATGGTCGTTTTTTTAGGCTAAAAACGCCTTACTATACATGGTCGTTTTTTAGGGTAAAAAAAATGCCTTACTATACTTTAGTTCGCTGACGAAGCCTCTTGGATAGGAGGCGAAACGTCCGAAACCTTCACTTTTGTACAGATGACGGCTGAAGAAACCTTCTCATCGATGGACCACTCCTGTACGACTGAGAGCTTACACAGACTTACTATACATGGTCGTTTTTTGGGGTAAAAACGCCTTACTATAAATGGTCGTTTTTTTTTTCGGTGAAAAAACGCCTTACTATACATGGTCGTTTTTTGGGGTAAAAACGCCTTACTATACATGGTCGATTTTTCGGGTAAAAAAATGCCTTACTAAACATGGTCGTTTTTTGGGCTAAAAACGCCTTACTATACATGGTCGATTTTTCGGCTAAAAACGCCTTACTATAAATGGTCGTTTTTTTCGGCCTAAAAATGCCTTACTATACATAGTCGTTTTTTGGGGTAAAAACGCCTTACTATAAATGGTCGTTTTTTTTTCAGTGAAAAAACGCCTTACTATACATGGTCGTTTTTTGGGGTAAAAACGCCTTACTATACATGGTCGATTTTTTGGGTAAAAAAAAGCCTTACTAAACATGGTCGTTTTTTGGGCTAAAAACGCCTTACTATAATGGTCGTTTTTTGGGCTAAAAACGCCTTACTATACATGGTCGATTTTTCGGCTAAAAACGCCTTACTATACATGGTCGTTTTTTTCGGTTAAAAACGCCTTACTATAAATGGTCGTTTTTTTCGGCCTAAAAATGCCCTACTATACATGGTGGTTTTTTTCAGCTAAAAACGCCTTACTATACATGGTAGTTTTTTTCGGCTAAAAACGCCTTACTATAAATGGTCGTTTTTTTGCGGTGAAAAACGCCTTACTATACATGGTCGTTTTTTTGGGTAAAAAAATGCCTTACTATACATGGTTGTTTTTTAGGGTAAAAACGCCTTACTATACATGGTCGTTTTTTCGGCTAAAAACGCCTTACTATAAATGGTCGTTTTTTGGGCTAAAAACGCCTTACTATACATGGTCGATTTTTAGGCTAAAAACGCCTTACTATACATGGTCGTTTTTTCGGGTAAAAAAATGCCTTACTATACATGCTCGTTTTTTCGTCTAAGAACGCCTTAATATAGATGGTCGTTTTTTTTGGCTAAAAACCCCTTTATAAATGGTCGTTTTTTTGTGTGAAAAACGCCTTAGTATACATGGTCGATTTTTCGGCTAAAACGCCTTACTATACATGGTCGTTTTTTGGGGTAAAAACGCCTTACTATACATGGTCGTTTTTTCGGCTAAAAACGCCTTACTATAAATGGTCGTTTTTTTCGGTGAAAAACGCCTTACTATAAATGGTCGTTTTTTTTCGGCTAAAAACGCCTTACTATACATGGTCGTTTTTTTCGGCTAAAAACGCCTTACTATAAATGGTCGTTTTTTTTCGGCTAAAAACGCCTTACTATACATGGTCGTTTTTTTCGGCTAAAAACGCCTTACTATAAATGGTCGTTTTTTTCGGCCTAAAAATGCCCTACTATACATGGTCGTTTTTTTCGGCTAAAAACGCCTTACTATAAATGGTCGTTTTTTTTCGGTGAAAAACGCCTTACTATACATGGTCGTTTTTTTGGGTAAAAAAATGCCTTACTATACATGGTTGTTTTTTGGGGTAAAAAAATACTTTACTATACATGGTCGTTTTTTCGGCTAAAAACGCCTTACTATACATGGTCGTTTTTTTCGGTGAAAAACGCCTTATTATACATGGTCGTTTTTTGGGGTAAAAACGCCTTACTATAAATGGTCGTTTTTTGGGCTAAAAACGCCTTACTATCCATGCTCATACATGGTCACGCCGCAACCTTCTTCAATCCTGCCTCAGGCAAGAACCAGGACTCGTGGGCTTTGGACGTGGAGGCCGAGGACCTGAAGCTCCTTTGCCCCGACGGCACCGGAGCCGACCTGGAGGACTTCCGGCGCTGCCACCTGGCGGCTGTGCCCGCCAACGGCGTGGTGGTGCGCCCGAAGGACAAGTGCCGCGTCTGGAAGTTCCTGGAACGACTGCAGGTCATCTTTTCAAATTCCTTTCCTGTTTGTCCATCTTTGCATGATCCGCCATTACATTTCCTGTTCTTGCTTCCCTTTTGTAGAACATGTTTGCTAACGCTACCGACGGCTTTAGCATGTTCGGCTCTTCCGGCTACTCCGACGCTGACGTGATGTTTAGCGACTCCACCCGTTACCTGCTGAGGGTGCTCGGGGGCTTCACCTCCTGGCTGGGCCCCTCCTATACCAGCGCCTTGCAAGCCTTCGAGTGTGAAGGTCAGCTTTGGGTGCGATAGGGAACATTTCGGGTTGCATATTTTATGTTTTTTTTGAATGACAGGAGATTTTTTAATGTTATTTTTGGGTGCGTTTTTGTTTTCCAACAGGCTTCTGCTGATGAATTGCCCTACTTTTGTGTTAGCGAGCATCCATTCACAACTTTAGCTCTTCAAAGTTGTCCCATGGCGGTTACACGATACGTTTGACGAATTAAAAAAAAACATTTTTTTCTCTTTTTTAAAAGGGAAAAGAGCATTACTTGATGAGTCACACGGCAACACGTTATAATAGTGGCAGGAGTTATCTGAGCTTGAAATGGGGGCGGCTGTCCAAAATACAATGCAATACAGGTAACATCTGACTTAAGACCGAGTTCCGTTCCGATCAATCGGTCGTAAGTCAAAATGGTCGTAAGTTGAAACCCATTCAAAATGTTTAATCGAGACTCGGTGGCTAAATGACTCGCAAACCCGCTGGTGCCATCACGCGGTCGATTGCTGTGCGAGCGTGAGATGCTGGCCGGCTGGCCAAAATTGTCGAACCTGTTGCCGGCCTGCTAGCGCATAGCGGTGCCAGGCGTAGATTTTTAAAATAGGGTTTGGAGGTCGTGGTCGTAAGTACGGGTGGTCGTAAGTCGAGCTGGTCGTAAGTCGGATGTTACCTGTACATACATATTGGTTTAAGTAGCGCTTAAACAGCCACTGAAGCTGTAACAAAGCGCTAATATGGACAAATGTAAAATGCTGCCACCTAGTGGAAAAGGAAAAACATTGCCGGGGGTCTGACCGGCGCTTTATCTGCAAGAAAAAACAAAACCCGAACAGATTTGGGAATGGCGATACGTCATATTTTCAGTTTCTGAAAAAAAATTGCGAATGGCAGTGAATGAGTTAAAAACGAGCTGGGGCAAATCTGATCTGAGAAATGAACCAGAGCGACCGAGGAAAAAGTGCCAATTGGATTTCTACTCCGCCGACAAAATCGAGAAAAACATTCTTCTAAAACAAAGTTGGACCACGAGGTCTTCCAGTCCTTCGCTCGATTACGAAGCACAGACGATTTCACGACAAATCTTCAATTCCAAAATGGTGATCAAGCAAAACGCCGACTTCATGAGGCCACTTGGGAGATGCGATGCACGTTGGACAAGGTGAGCTGAGGCTCCCGCGCCGCCGGGTAGAAGCGCCTGGAACGAATCCATAGTCTGCCGAAGACCCCTGCGACCAGAAGCAGGACCACCAGGAACCCCCCCAGGACGAAGGTCTCCACCCTTGGTAGTCCACCTGGACAGAAAAAATTAGCATAAATACAGTGATACATTGGCTTACAAACTTAATTGGTTCCCAGACAGAGTGTGTAAGGCAAAAAGTGTGTATCCCAAAAATTAATGTCCCATAGGAAACCATTAAAATGAGAATAATCCGTTCCCAGGTCCCCATAAAACATAATTTTCTACTTTCTAATGTTCTTAAAACTACACAAACTATAGCTTATTTTATGTATCATAAATGTCCTGTGGTATTATAATTAAAGAAATAAACTGTACAGTATAATAAAGTCATTTTATTTACCTTTGTGATGGTCGTTGATGGCTTGATGGAATGGAGTGGCCGCTTTCGTTCAGCATTAAACACTTGATGAGGAACGTCACATTCTTCTTTCACCATCTTGAGGAATGATCCCTTGTAGGTGCTTTCTCTGCCATAATTTTACCTTGTTCCTCATCAATTATGTTCTGTTTAGCTGGGTTTATAGCTTTTTGCATCAAGTGTACAGATGGTAACACACACACCACAAAAAAACATGGCCGCTGGTAGAGAACAGCGCACCCGAATGGAGCTGCTTTAAGGGACGTACCTAAACGAGGATTCTCGCTATCGTTGGACCGTCGTCTGATGGGACCGTAGGACACCGTGTGGGACAGCGGAATGTCCCGCCGCGTCCTCAACGGGACATCTTCACTCGTGCAGTTCTGGCAGATTCGGTGAAAATATAAATCGGAAAAATATTAAAGACACAAGTAAATAAATAAATATGAGATGGATAGATAAATAGCTGGATAGATAGCTAGATAGATACAGAGCTAGCTAGATAGATAGATAGCTATTTGGCTAGTTAGAGAGCTAGCTAGAGAGAGAGATTTGGCTCGTGAGATAGAGAACTAGATAGAGAGTTAGCTAGATAGATAGCTAGCTATTAAGCTAGTTATATAGAGACCTAGCTAGAGAGCTATTTACCTAGTTAGATAGAGAGCTAGCGGGATAGCTAGATAGAGAGCTAGCGAGATAGCTAGATAGTGAGCTTGCTATTTGTCTAGCTAGATAGATAGCGAGATAGCTAGCTATTTGGCTAGTTAGATAGAGAACTCGCTAGATAGTGAGATAGCTAGCTATTTGGCTAGTTGGATAGAGAGATAGCGAGATAGCTAGTTAGAGAGCTAGCGAGATACCTAGATAGAGCACTAGTGAGATACCTAGATAGAGAGCTAGCGAGATAGATGGAGAGCTAGCGAGATAGTTAGATAGAGAGATAGCTAGATAGAGAGCTAGCGAGATAGCTCGCTAGTTTGATAGAGAACTAGATAGATAGCTATATAGCTAGATGGTGAAATAGCTAGCTATTTAGCTCGTTATAGAGAGAGCTATTTAGCTAGTTAGAGAGCTAGCGAGATCGCTAAATAGCAAGATAGCTAGCTAGATATTCATATTGACAGTCCATGCGTTAAAAATCAAGCGGACACACTCACCGGCTGGCAGAGGCCAGGGTTGTTGTGGCAGATGTGGACGTTGCAATGCAGGAAGACGTTGGCGTAGGAGCCGCCCACAAACTTGAACATTTGGATCCTGAACGTGGCGTCGGCGCCGCGGCCGTTCTTCAGGACGCTCAGGGTTTCTTGGTTTGTCAACACGGGGCAACTGATGAAGGTAGAGGAGGCAGGGGGTGTTGGTGGGTGGTCAAGAAAACAAAAGCAAACAAACGGGACCATCCGGATGGATTGTGACGTTCAAGACATTTGTATGTTGCCTGGTTGTCAGGACGTCCGCGGCGGTTGAAAATTTAACCCCTGGCCTTTCTGTTCCACCATCACATGATCAACAATTGTGGGCTGAGCGAAGAAACAAACGCCCCCGTTTCACATTTTCATTTACACTGAGACCTCAACTTACACACTTAATTAGTTCCCAGACAGAGCGTGTCGGGCGAAAAGTGTGCATCTCAAAAAAAAAAAATCCCATAGCAAACCACTAAAATGGGAATAATCCGTTCCCGGGTTTCCATAAAATATACTTTTCAACTAAATAAGCCTTAAAAGTACACAAAATATACCTTATTTGACGTATAATAAATGTGCGATGGTATTATAATTAAAGAAATAAACTGTACTGTATATTAATAAAGTCGTTTTATTTACCTTTGTGATGGTCGTTGATGGCTTGATGGAATGGAGTTTCATCAGCATTAAACACTTGATGAGGAACGTAACCTTTCACCATCTTGAGGAATGATCCCTTGTAGGTGCTTTCTCTGTGATAATTTTATCTAGTTCCTCATCAATTGTGTTCTGTTTAGCTCTCTTTAATGTTTAAACGCCCCCCCCCCTCCACTGCTGCGTTCTTGACCAATCACGTGGCTTTAACTGAAGACTGGGGCGGGGAATAGAGGACAAAAACAGTCGGCTGCCATTTTGTTGTTAGAAGAACGGGCTCGTTCGCGAACGACACCTCACTCTTTGAGGCAGCACCGTGTACGAAAAAAGTTCGTATGCCAAGGTAAAATTTTCATAAATGTAACGTTCGTAAACCAAAAAGTTCGTAAGCCAAGGGGTTCGTAAACCGAGGTATCACTGTATATGAGAATTCTTTCCTCAGGACTCGTTTATAACGTGCACCCAAACGTTGAGTTCTTTTTTTAGGTAGAAAATTATGCGCGTTATACTCAAATAATTCCGGTAGTCATATTTAACGGACTTTTATGGGATTTATGGACACCTAATTTTAGCTGGTGTACGTTTCTGTGCAACTTCTATCGTCCGAAAAACATTTGACGTAGCGCAGGATCGGTATTCACTTATGCGATTTGTAGAAGCTATAAAAACGCTGAAATTGTGTTTCCTTGTCACCGATGACATAATTCGGCACCAACCTGTCCCGAATGAAGGTGTACTGAATGTGGCTGTAAGGATCCTTGGCGGGTGTGGCCCAGCATCTCTCCATGCGTAACGTCAGGTGAGCTGGAATCTGGGAGGAGTCAATGAAAAATATAGCATTGTATATATACTGTATATATATATATATATATATATATATATATATATATATATATATATATATATATATATATATATATATATATATATATAGAAAATAAAAGAAAATAGTTTTGCATTGCCAGGAAATTACTGTATTTTCTGGAATATAAGGCGCTCCTTCAAGATATTACAAAAAATGAGTCTTTGTTTACACAAATACCGATTTATAATCTTTTTTTTTTACATTTTGTGGTGTTAACAATTTCCTCATTGTGGGATGAGCTATCTTACTAGCTATCTGGCTATCTAGCAGGCTACCTAGCTAGCTATTTATTAGCTAGCTAGCTTTCTAACTATTTGAGTTATTCCGGGTTGAGTAAATGCTGGCGTGTGTGACTGCCGCTGCTCACCCACAGATAAACTTATCCTGTGACTGTAAAGTGACCTTGAGAGCTTTGAAAGGCGCATAAAATGTAATGTATTATTATTATTATTACTATTATTTTTATTATTATTACTAAAACCTTTTGTGCGATTTACAGTGTGGAAAATACGGTAAATTTGCCATGTGTAATGATTTCTGAATAAAAACTGCAGAATTGTTTAAAATGTTGAATTATTTGGCGTAAAAATGGGAAAATGTTTAAGTTTTGAACGTAAATGAAACATTTTTTTTAATGCAATGCAATTTTTTTCCAATATTACATGTGGGCGGCACGGTGGGCAACCGGTCCACACCTCCAGCTCACAGTACAGAGATCTTATGTTCGATTCTGGTGTTTAACTTGCCTCTGTGAAGTTTGTGTGATTTTTTAGAGGGAAAAATATCAATAATTATCGACACTAAGAAGCTCTTCTGTGTACTAGCGTAGCCGTTATGCCGTCGGCGGTCTCACCATGAACACTTTGACGAAGATGTCATCGTCCAGGGTGAGCGAGGGGACGGTGGTCCACTTGTCTTCAAAGGCCTCGTCCTTGTACAGCAACATGGACACGGAGAAATTTCCGTCCTCCGTGTTGAGCGTGATGGTCCTACAGGCGTGCGAAGAGTTAACCGCAAAGGACCACCGGGATGCCGAGAGACATTTTGTTGATGAAGCGAAAGACCCCGAGGTACTTACGTGTAGAAGAAAAAAGGCATGAAAGAAGAGATTTACAATTGTTTTGTTTTTTTGTCACCGGTGTAAATTTCTATTTGTCCACAAGGGGGCTCTCCTGGCCCAGGTTTGATTTTGTTAACGCCCTAAATTATGTGTATCTATTTGCTATCCATATTCTATCTATTAGCTAGCTACCTAGCTGGCAATATATTTGCTATCTATTAGCTAGCTACCTAGCTGGCGATCTATTTGCTATACATTTGCTATCTAGCTGGCGATCTATTTGCTATCTAGCTAGCTACCTATCTGGCTATCTATTTGCTATCTAGCTAGCTACCTATCTGGCTATCTATTTGCTATCCATTTGCTACCTATTTTTTTATCTAGCTAGCTAGCTATCTATTTGCTATCCATTTGCTATATATTTGCTAGCTACGTAGCGGGCTATATTTTGCTATCTTTTTGCTTTCTATTAGCTATCTGTCGAGCTACCTAGCTAGATATCTATTTGCTATCATTTTTCTATTAACTAGCTACCTGGCTGGCAATATATTTGCTATCTATTAGCTATATATTTATTTGTTATCTGTTACCTATCTATTATCTATATATCTATCTGTCTAGTTATCTATCTATGTAGCTGGCTATTCATTAGCTATATGGCTATCTAGCTATTTAGCTAACTGTCTAGCTGGCTGGCTAGCTTTCTATCTATATGAGTTACTTCCGGGTTGAGTGAACGCTGGCGCATGTGGCTGCCACTTCCCACCTGCAGAAAAAACGATCCTATGACTGTAACGTGACCTTGAGAGGTTTGAAAAGGCGCTTAGAAATGAAATGTATTATTATTATGATTATTATTACTAAAAGAAAGGAAAGAAGGAGAAGAGAGAGGCTAACCTGACATCCACACGAATCATGTTTTCGCCGTTGGGCTGCTGCACCATGTAGTTGATGGGGTAGCGGCACACAAAGGTGATGTTGATATAATTCCTGGTGATGACGCCGGTGTGGTTGTTGTGGATGGTGTTGACGAAGAGGATGTGAGTGGCATCCGACGTCTGATTAAGGAAATACAAACATTAACGTACAGTATACATCAATATCCAACACCTAGCAACACATCACAACTAGCTAACTAACTGAAAACGCTCATTCTGTTTTATGGCTTGAAACTATAACCCATCTTGAATCTCTCACAACTCTTCAACCGGCTTGAAACCTAAACCGAAAACCTCATTATAGATTTAAACAGGAATTAGTAACTCTAATAAAATATAAAAATGTAATTTGAGCTGGTTGCTTATGGTGATACTAAGCTAATGTCGACACTTTCCATTACCTTCAATGGGAATATCGTCACTACCAATATGATTGTATCATTCTATCTATCATCTATCATTTTATTTTGTTGCATTAATGCGCCGGTCCATGAAAATATTGTCTGACATTAAACCGATTCGTGGCGCAAAAGAAGGTCGGGGACCACTGGTTTAGACCACGGGGCGGCCATTTTACGTTGCCACTGTTCGATGGACTCACAATCGGCATCACGTAGTTTAAGCCACGGGGCGGCCATTTTACGTTGCCACAGTTATATGGACTCACAATCTGGATCACGTAGTTTAAGACACGGGGCGGCCATTTTACGTTGCCACTGTAATTAAAAGCGTTTTTAAAATTGTTTTTGTTTCGCTGAACATAAACGATTTTTTTAAACCAGGAGCACTCTAAGGAGCAATGAGAGCCTCTCAAAAAAAAAATTGAATCGAGGTTCCACTGAATGAAGAAAAGTCAAGCCAATGAAGAATTGCGCTCATAGCTAACTCAGCTTTTGTATTTTATTTCTTCCTTAGCTAACATCTCGACAAGTGTCCAGGCACTCCAAAGTCAAATAGTTTAAAACCACAAGTGTTTTTATTTGAAGAGAACAAGAGACTAAGATGGGGGTAGCGCACAAACGTTCAACATTTCAGTGTAAATCATGTACAAGCAGTTGTTTCAGTGACAAATGCGGCGACACCCGACATAAACACGGGCGACGCTATTTTCTCACAACCATTCTTCTTAACTTTCTGTCTGGGCTTCTTCTTGCTTGTCTGACTTCCAGACTCGCTAGTCAGAATTGATGCCAGCGCTCGTTAATTATTCAATTTTTTTTCAAGTGTTTGTGTGTATGGGTGGTGGGCGGCTTTCACAGCGTCGTAAAATCGGACCACCGACAAGCGGCGGGAATTTTATTTGTCAATAATGAAGACATAAAGCTCACTTTGTCTTTATCGTGGGGTACAAAGTTAAACGTCAAGTTGGAGGGGCTGTTTACTTGTCGCCCTAAATCCAAACCCTAACCCTAATTTTAAACACAAACTGGATTTTAGGCCTCACATTGGGATTTAATAATAATATTAAAAATACATTTCATTTATAAACACCTTTCAAAACTTTTAAGGTCACTTTACAGTCACAGGGTAAGTTTTTCTGTGGGTGATCAGCGGCAGCCACACACACCAGCATTTACTCAACCCGGAATACGGTAACTTAAATAGATAGACAGAAAGCTAGCTAGCCAGCTAATAGATAGCAGGCTGGATAGCTAAAAGCTACCTATCTAGCTAACTATCTCGCTAGTTAGCGAGATAGCTAATAGATCGCAAATAGCTAGCTAGTGAGGTAGCCAGCTGGATAGCTAGCTAGCTAGAGAGCCAGATAGTCAGCTAGATAGATAGCTCGATAGCTGGAATACAGACATTCAATACTACAGGATTTCTGTGGGTTTTTCTGTGAGTGAGCAGGGCCAGCCACATACGCCAGCATTTACTCAACCGGGAATATGGTAACTCAAATAGATAGATAGAAAGCTATCCAGCTAATAGCTAGCTATGCCGCTAGCTAATAGCTAACTCGATAGCTATCTCGCTAGATAACAGCTAGCTCTCTCGCGAGCTCTCACTAGCTATCACGTGAGCTATATAGCTATCTATCTCGCGAGATAGCTAATAGATAACAAATAGCTCGCTAGGTAGGCAGCTAGACAGCTAGGTAGGTAGCCAGCTAGATAGATAGCTGGAATACGTACATTCAATACTTAAAAAGTATTTACTTTTTGAGTACTCACCGATTTAGACAACGCTAAGTCTAAAAGCGTTGAGGTCTAACTTCATTTCACACAATTAAAAAAATGTATTTTGGATGTAAATGATAGGCAGGTTTAAATCCCAATTTTGGAATCTAAACGCCAACCAACAAACTAATTAATCAACATCCGCAATCCGAATTTGAAACAAATGATTGACAGCTCGTATTAATTACCATAATGCTTCCGCAATGGGACAGGTTGCTCTTAATGCTGAAGACGTAGTCGTCGCCCACTTCCACGCCTCGACAGTCGGGGTCATTTAGATGCAAATCCCAGACCTGGAAACAAGTATAGTTAGATGAAAAAAAAAAATAGCGTTTGCGTGGAAATCAAAAAGGGGAACGTGCGACGGCTTACGTAAACGGGGGGAACTTTGTTCAGGAAGTAAGCGCTGGGAATAATCACTTCCATGTGGTCATTGGTGCAAATGACCGTTTCGTTCAGCTCTAAATGAAAGAATGAAGACAAGGGATGTCACCTGCACACTTGCGCCGTAAAATGACTGTGTCAAAAAGTCCCTTTAACATGTTCAATGTGCCCCCAATCACTAAAAAAAATTGCATTTTCATTAATATTGAAAAGTCAACGCAAATGGTGGCCATTTTGTTCAAAAAGTAATTACTTTTTTAAATAATAACAATACATTTCATCTCTAAGCGCCTTTCAAAACTTTCAAGGTCACTTTAAGTCACAGGATGTTTTGTTCTGCAGGTGAGCAGCGGCAGCCACACGCGCCAGCCTTCACTCAACCCGGAAGTAACTCAAATAGATAGAAAGCCTGCTAGCTAGCTAATACATAGCTAATAGATAGCTGGCCAGACAGCTAGCTAGATAGCCAGACAGCTAATGGATAGCTAGCTAGGTAGATAGCTAATATTTAGCTATAATAGACAGCTAGCTATAATAATAATAATAATAATAATAAATTTCATTTCCAAGCGCCTTTCAAAACTTTCAAGGTCACTTTACAGTCACAGGAGTTTTTTTTCTGCAGGTGAGCAGCGGCAGCCACACGCGCCAGCCTTCACTCAACCCGGAAGTAACTCAAATAGATAGAAAGCTAGCTAGTTCGCTAATAGATAGCTAGCTAGATTACCAGGCAACCAGATAGTGATATAGCTAATTGACTCAAATAGAAAGCCTGCTAGCTAGCTAATACATAGCTAATAGATATCTAGCCAGACAGCGAGCTATAACAATAACAATAATAAAAATAATTTTATAAAATTAGTTTAAAAAATAAAACGTCAAAAAATGAAAGGTCTCACCTTGTTCGTACGTCTCCAGATCACCTAGAGCGGAGACGAGTGTCAAGGTCAAGAGCAACCAGGTCCAACGCAAACTTGCCATCTTGTATCTCCCCCTGGGAAGCAACGTTTGGCCACCGCCTCAAGCGCCGACTGCCGAATGCCGCTGTCGTAACAGCCCGGCGCCGGACAGCTCGAAACAAGACCCCCCCCCCCCCTCCATCTTGAATGATGTACTTCGGAGGCCAACAATGAGATTCCGCGCGTGAATAGGGGGAGCCCAGGGGCGTCCGAGGTAACTCCTCTTTTTGTAAACACGCTACGACAACAACAAGTGCGGCGGTAACCATGTACGCTAACGTTCTTTGTCAGCAGACTTTAAAAAGGGGGGGTCTTTATGGGGCGTCGGGAAGCCCTGGAGGGGGTAAAATGGGGAGGGGGTGTAGTAAGAAAAGAAAGTTGGCTGAAGAGTGCACGTGTGCTGTCGGGATGGCATCATAAAACTATTCACTTGAAGACAGGCGCAAAGAATACGAAAAATGGAGGAAAATGATGAGAAGCGTACAAAGCGCTAACGAGTTACGACCACCCGTACATACGACCGCCTGGCACAGCAGCGCGCAAGCAGCCGGCAACTCATATGACAATTTTGGCCAGCCAGCATGTCACGCACTTGCACAGCAATGCGTGACTACACTCAATAGAGTGCAGATACCATCTCGGCAACATCTTTTCTACTTGAACTGTTTACTGTACATTTCATTTATACATTTTATATTTACCCCGCTCTCCTTGCTAACGGCCAGAAGAGGTCGCCCAACAAACACGCTCGGAGTAGTCACGCAGTAGATTGCTGTGAGAGTGTGTGACATGTTGGCTGGCCAAAATTGTAGTACGCGTCGCCGGCTGCTTGCGCGTTGCGGTACCAGGCGTAGAATGTAAAAAAATAAATTACAAAAAAAAAGTCTGGTGGTCGTAAGTACAGGTGGTTGTAACTCTTGTAACTTGCACCGGTCGTAACTCGGATTTTACCTCTATTATATATGGAAAACTTTTTTCATTCATTGAAGGAGCACCTTACAGTCCAGTGTGCCTTATATATGGAAAATTTTTGATAATACACCATTCATTGGGGATGCGCCTTATACTCCGCCGCACATTATACAGGTAACATCCAACTTACGACAAGCTCAACTTACGACCTCCAGACCCTATGTTTAAAATTTTAATTCTACACCTGGCGCCGCAACACACAAATAAGCCATATTAGCACTTTGTTTCAGCTTCAGTGGTTGTTTAAGCGCTACTTAAACCAATATGTATGTAAGGTAAGATTCAACTTACGACCAGCTCGACTTACAACCACCCATACTTACAACCATGACCTCCAAACCCTATTTTTAAGATGTTAATTCTACGCCTGGCACCGCTATGCGCTAGCAGGCCGGCAACGCGTACGACAATTTTGGCCAGCCAGCATGTCACACACTCGCACAGCAATCGCCCGTGTGATGGCACCAGAGAGGGGGATTTTGCGAGTCATTTAGCCTCTGAGTCTTTATTTAACATTTTGAATGGATTTCGACTTACGACCATTTCGACTTACGACTGTTTGGTCGGAACGGAACTCGGTCGTAAGTCGGATGTTACCTGTATATGGAAAATTTTGACAATACACCATTCATTGGGCATGCACCTTATACACCGGAAAATACGGTACCTTGTAAAGTGAAGTTTGAGTTTACAAGTTTGGTTCCCAAGAGAAAAAAATCTTGAGATGTCATTGGCCCCGCCCCCCTACATTCAACAAAACACCAGTTTCACGGGAGGGGGGAGTGGGGGACACCACACTCACTCAGCAAAGAAGATTAAGGGGAAAAAAAGAGAGAGAGAGGGAATGTGCAATACGGCGCTAATTACTTTTGTTAATGACACGAGAGTGGAAAAAAAAGTCCTCTTTCCTTGCGTGCGACTTTACAAGCGTGCCGCCGGCTGGTCCCAACTGCCTTTTATTTCCCGGAAGCTGTGAAAAACAGCAAAAGGGATGATTTGAGTCCAAATCACAAGATTTTACAATGTACTGTACATACAATCGTGTATTCAAATCTACATCAATGTCTTTTTTTTTTTTTTTTTTTTAAGAAAGAAATGGCACCGGTGGCCAAAGTGAATCGGCGTTGTCCACACGTGCCGCCGAAAGCCGTGATTCGTCCTTCATTTTACATGTTGGCTGTCATCTTCGCTAAAAAGGTCCGCCAGGTCGGCCACGGTGAGCACGGCGGCCTCCGAGTGCTTCATGGCGGCCCGGGTGTGACTGCAAAAAGAATTTGGTTTATTGTTGGTACCTGGAATTTGTTCCTTGACCAATTAAAAAAAGTCATTGACATAAAAAATGGCCGCCGCTCTAGCGACGCAAATACCGCGCTGGTGCAAGAGCGAATAACTGGCCTCAGGTGGCCGATTTTGAGCCAAGTTGTTTCTCAATCAATCAAATAAATTATGACTCGCAATAAAAAAAAAGACATGAATAATAAATAAATCAATAAAATGACCCATAATAAGTAAATTCGTGAATAAATAAATCAATAAAGGTTGACCCATAGTAAATACATAAAATGGCCCATAATAAATAAATAAATAAATAAATAAAATGCCCCATAATAAATAAACAAATAAATAAATACAAATTGACTACTAATAAAGAAATAAAATGCCTCATAATAAATTAATTAAAAAACCATAATAAATAAATAAATGAGTGAGTGAATCACTAAGTAAATAAATAAGTACATAAAATGACCCACAGTAAATAAATCAATATATTTAAAAAAATTAAAAAATAAAATGACCCATAAAAAAATAAAATGGCCTGAAATAAATAGATTGGTAAATAAATAAATGACCCATAATAAATAAATAAAATGACCCATAATAAATAAATTAAACAATAAACAACTAAATAAATGGGCGATTGAACAAACAAACAAATAAATAAATAAAATGACCCATAATAAATAAATAAAATGACCCATAAATCAATAAAGTGACCCATAATAAATAAATAAAATGACCCATAATAAATACACAAATAAAATGACCTATAATAAATAAATAAAATGACTCCCAATAAATAAACATAATAGTTACATAATTAAATAAATACACTGGAGTTGGGATGTCAAGGTCATACTGTGCATGTTTTTTTTGAGGGGATGAAATCCACCATTGGTTCCCGCACCTCTTTTCCGCCGTTTTAAGCATGGCCTGCATCCTTTCCTCGATGGTGGACTTGATAAGGAAGCGGTGGACGAATGTCGGTCTGGTGGGAGACAGCGTTGCCAATAACGATTGTTTCAATAATCGGGTAATTGGTCAATAAATAAATGAACTGGATGGAGAAAATAAATATTTCATTCGTGTATTATTATTAGTTTAAATTGACAGTGCTGAAAAAACTCACCTACTCGCTTTTTTCTTTGTTTTTTTTTTGCGCTACATTGTAAAAGTATTGACAGTATTAATAATTATTATTATTTTAATATAATAATAATCACAATAATAATAATAATAATAATAATTATTATTATTATTGTTATTATTATTATTATTATTATTGTGATTATTATTATGGCAATTTAAATCCCCTATATGATTAACAAGGGTGCGACACGATTGTTTTTTTTTTTTAATTGATAACTGATTGTATTTTTTTTATTGATAACTGATTTTTCATCCAAAGTCGTACTTGGTTTGCCCGATCCGGTGCACGCGTCCGATGGCTTGCAGCTCGTGGGCGGGGTTGAGGATGGGCTCCACCAGCAGCACGTGAGTGGCCTCAATGATGTTCAGCCCGTTGGAACCCGTGTGCAACGGAAGCAGAAGGATGTTGATCTTCTTCTCGTATTTGAACGAGCTCAGGTTCTCCTAAATCGCAATAGAGGAATCAGCGGGGTGGTGGAAATAACAGTTGACAAAAAGTATTCATGAAAACAGTCACACGGCGACACAAAAAGTGTCGGAACCTGGAATTTTTGGATGCCGTTGATTTGCGAGAACTCCATGTTGTTGTCAAACAGCGCTTTGGCGATGATGTCGAGGACGCTCTGCCACTGCAACGGAACGGGAGAGGCGGCGTAAATATTTCGGGTCATGCGTGACGATTCCAAAGCTTGCGGCGGCGACGGCTTACCGTTGAGAAGACCAAACATTTGGCGCCCGGGTCGCTCACTTGGATCTTTTTCAGGGTTCTCACCACCGCCTCCACTTTGGTCGAGTGGCTCCCCTGCGAGAGACGGCAGCTGGTTAATGAGCCAATCTTAAAAAGAGGGCATTTTTTCGCGAAAATTAACAAGGCATCACCTTATTTATTTTTAAAATAATAAATACAAATGTTGGGACCAAATGTTAAAATTAAATAGAACAAACTAAAAAATAGAAATAGGGCCGATACAACCGGTCAGACTTTAGTTCGCTGACGAAGCCTCATGGATAGGAGGCGAAACGTCCGACACCTTCAAAAAGTACAGATGACGGCTGAAGAAACCTTCTCATCAACGAACTAAAAAGCATATTATATACATAAAAAAATAAATAAATGGGTGAATAAGTAAATAAATAGATAGATAAATAAATGAATATGTTAAAAAACAAATACATAAATAATGACCCATAAATGAATAAATACATAAATATATAAAATAACCCACAATAAATGAATAAAATGGCCCATAATAAATAAATAAATGAGTGAGTGAATACATCAATAAATATATAAAATGCCCCATAATAAATACATAAATAAATAAATAAAACTACTCATAATAAATCATAATAAATAAAATGGCCCATAATAAATAAATAAATAAATAAATAAAACTACTCATAATAAATCATAATAAATAAAATGGCCCATAATAAATACATTAATGGGTGATTACACGAATAAATAAAAATTGACCCATTATAAATAAAACGACCCATAATAAATAAATTAATAAATGGGTGAATAAATGAATGAATAAAAATTGACCCATAATAAATAAATTAATTAATTAATAAATAAAATGAGCCAGAATAAATAAATACAATGGCCCATAATAAATTGGTGAGTGAATAAATACATAACTAAGTAAATAAAATGACCAATAACAAATAAATACATAAATAAACTGACCCATAATAAATAAATACATAAATAAATACATACATACATAAATAAATAAGTGAATGAATGAATGAATGAATGAATGAATGAACGGCTTTTCCGTTCAGGGGTCGCCACAGCAAATCAGTGTCCTCCATCATAAAATATATACATGTATATATAAATACATTAAAAAAATATATAGATATTTAGAAATTGTATATTTTGCATGTCATACTTTTTCAACTTGAATACTGCGTTTCAAAATTGCGCTGAAAAAATCTGTTGGGAGTCATCGAAGTAGTAGTTATCTATTTTGGTTAGCAACGCTGTTGTTTGAAATTAGCTAAGCGGTAAACTGAGACGATGCCAATTTTTAGCAATAGGAACATGAAATTGTACATATGTTGTTGACCAACCTTAACGGGGATATCCTGGTCCTGGCTGGACGCCTGCGTCGTGAACACGTACGAGATTTCCGTGTGCGATGTGGTCTGCCTGCAGATGGCGCAGTTGATGGCACGTCGCCGCGAGCCCACGCTGTACTGCTCAAGGATGATGGCGATGCATTGGTTGCAGAAGCAGTGGCCGCACGTCAGGACCGCCCACTGACAAATCAAAGGGAGAAACAAAAAATGGTGTCGGTTCCATGAAAATTAGTCAAAATAAACATTGGTAATAAGGACGCTCACTTCTTGTCCGAGAGGCCGGGCACAAATAGGACACGGTTCCGGGTTCAGACCGCCAGTGGACTTGTCCTGGGACTAAAATGGTGGAGATTGGTGAATGTTATCGTCTGCAATGGAGGATGGTTGGGGGGGGGGTACCTTCTCCAGGTTAGTCAAGTATAAAAACTGTCCCAGTTTCTTTTGCAGCTGAGACTTGGCCACCGCTTGGTCATTGAGAAGCTTCACTCGGTTCTGGTCCACCTGGAAAGATCAAATCGGATGCAGTTTTCAGCCCTCTATGCACCCTGCGACCCGAAAACAGTGCCACTATCTATTCGCTAGCTAGCTAGCTTGCTATCGATTTGAGTGAACGCTGGCGAGTGTGGCTGCCGCTGCTCACCCGCAAGAAAAAAACTTATGCTGTGACTGTAAAGTGACCTTGAGAGTTTTGAAAGGCACTTGAAAATTAAATGTATTATTATTATTATTATTATTAATCGAGCAGATGTAGGCAATCCATCAGCTATGCGTCTTCAGTTGACCTCATTCAAGACGTCTTGAAAATCTATTAGCTGGCTATCTGGTTATCTAGCTGGCTATCCCTTTATTTAGCTAGCTACTGTATCTATTAGCTATATAGCTAGCGAGCTTTTAGCTCTCTATTCGCTAGGTATTAGCTATCTATTTGCATTGTATTAGCTAGCTATAAGCTATCTATTCGCTAGCTATTAGCTGTTCACTCGCTATTAGCTTTTTATTTGCTAGCTAATAACTATTCGCTAGCTATTAACTATCTATTCGCTAACTATTAGCTAGCTATTGGCTAGCTATATAGCTTAATATCTATTTGAGCTAGCCAATAGCTATCTATTTCGCTAGCTAGCTAGCTTGCTATCTATTTGAGTTACTTCCGGGTTGAGTGAACGCTGTTGCGTGTGGCTGCCGCTGCTCACTCACAGAAAAACTGATCCTGTGACTGTAAAGTGACTTTTATGACAGTTATGAAAGGCGCTTAGAAAGGAAATGTAGTATTATTATAAATATCAAAAGTGTGAAAATGGTGGACAAAGGAGGACGTACCTCGTGCGGCTCGATGATGTGCAAAAGTTTTGGCTTGGGCTCGTCGGGGAGCCGCACGCGCAGCCTCTCGGTGGCCATTCCCAGCTCGTCAATGGCGGACACGTGATTCCGCAGAACCATCCAGTACTCGTGCAGCACCTGACGGGAACGCGAGCGCTAATAAATCCCCGAGCCGCGAAGGCAACGCATCCGATGCTAACCTTGTACTCTTTCTTCCAGGTCTCAAAAAGCTCCATGAAGGCGTTGCCCTCCTCCACCAACTCGCCGTCCATCCGCTTGGCCTTGGCGAAGGTCAGGACGGTCTTGAGGGTGCGTTCCGTCTCGCTGGCGGCCCACAGGCCTCGACTGGTGGTGGGCAGGCGGTCGTCCACCAGGCCTTCTTCGTCTTCGATCATTTCCTCAAAAATGGCCGCCTGGCCTTTCACCCTGTTGGGAACACGGAGGCCATTTTGACGTCACGGATGGAAAGCGGCAAAATGGCGTCCCGAAGCGGGTTGGCCTTACGTGTGCGAGAAGAGTTTGGATTCGTAGTCGGTGAACAGCTCGTCGGCTTTGCAAAACACGCAACTGAGAATCACGGAATTAAATTCAGTTTCGTGTGTTATTTCCATCAAATGAAACACATTGCGAATGTAAAAGAATAAGGAAGTCTCACTTATTGAGCGGAAGCCGCATGGGCCTGAGGTGACAGACGGTGGCTTCGTCAATCACCTTCTTGGATGCCGGACCTTCCAGGTTCTTCACCGCCTCCCGGACAATCTTCTGCGACTTGATCAGGTCTTCCATCTGCGTCGTGAGGAGGAACAGAAGACCACGGCCATCACGGAACCTGCAGGGGGCAAAAACGTTTGGGTTGAGTCAACGCTCATGATTTATTTGCTATCTATTAGCCATCTATTTGCTATCTATCTGGCTACCTAGCTATCGAGCTAGCCATTTATTAGCTACATATAGCTATCGAGCTATCTATAATAATAATAATCATAATACTAATACATTTCATTTCTGAGCGCCTTTCAAAACTCTCAAGGTCACTTTACAGTCTGAGGATAAGGTTTTCTGTGGGTGAGCAGTGGCAGTCACACGCGCCAGCGTTCATTCAACCCGGAAGTTAATAGATAAAAAGCTAGCTAGCCAGCTAGTAGATAGCTAATAGATAGCCAACAGATAGCTAGCTAGATAGCTAGCCACCTAGATAGCTCTATGGCTAATAGCTAGCTAGCTATATAGTTAGTTAGCTAATACACTGAATGTCCCGATTAAATACGGACATAAATGCTAGCTAGCCAGTTAGTAGATAGCTGATAGCAAACAGATAGCTAGCTAGATAGATAGCCACGTAGATAGCTGTATAGCTATTAGCTAGCTAGCTTTCTATCTATTTGAGTTACTTAGGGGTTAAGTGAACGCTGGCGCGTGTGGCTGCCGCTGCTGATTTATTTGCTATCTATTAGGTATCTAGCTGTCTACCTGGCTATCTAAATAGCTATCTAACTAGCAAGCTATTAGCTATATAGCTATCAAGCTATCTATCTAGCTATCTATTAACTATCTAGCTCTCTACCTAGCTATCTAGCTATTAGCTATATGGCTATCGAGCTATCTATCCAGCTATCTATTAGCTAGCTAGCTTTATCTATTTGAGTTATTCCGGGTCCCACTTAAAAACTTATCCTGTGACTGTAAAGTTACATTGAGAGATTTGAAAGGTATGAAATTTATTATTATTATTATTATTATTAAAACTCGTCATTTGAAAAGTTTACTTGTCAGCCATGGAGAGCTTGTGTGCTTGCTGTTTGTAGCTGGAGGTGAGTTCGTTTTTGATGCGGACCACCAGGTCGTCGTCGGTGGCGCAACGGACCGCCCGTTGGATGACCTCCAGCCACCAGGGGGAGCTCAAGTTGACCTGGATAAATATGGCAGAGAAGTGGTGTTCAGGAAGAGAATATTTGATAGTTTTTCAGCTTTTTTTTTTCAACGTAAACTTCGCTGAGCGTGACGAATGAAACGTTTGGTAAAATATAAAAAGTTGACGAATTGCTAAGCTCACTTTGCGCTTCAGCTCCTTGATGTTCTGTAAAACCGGCTGCAGGGCTTGGTGGGCGTCGGCCACTTCAGAGTCGTACTTTGTCATGTAGTGCTGACGCAGCTGCTCAGCCTGACCAGGGCCCCCAAAAATAATAATAATCATGAAAACCACATTTTCACAATGCAAAAAGTTGAAGCAGGACGAAAGGGAACGGTTGGACGTCACCTCCTCGCTAAGATGATCGTCTCGCAGGGTGGGAGGAATCCCAGGATGCTTTGCGCTCAACAACTCTATCAGATTGTGAGTAGCGTGAAGTCTCTGTCAACAAAGCACACAAATCGGTCCCAGATCAGCACGGATGATGATATTTAACTTGAAATGAAATTAAACCGGGGCGGCGCGGTGGACAAGTGGTTGGGGCTTTGAGCTCACAGTGGGTTTTCTCCGGGTACTCCGGTTTCTCCCACGTTTAAAAAAAAAATGCATGGCAGGCTGATTGAATACTTGACAAATGATCCCAAGGTGTAAGTATGAGTGCAGATTTTTGTTCGTTACATGTGCCCTTCGATTGGCTGGCAACCGGTTCAGGGTGTCCCCCTTCGATTGTCCGAAGACAGCTAGGATCGGCCCTAGCTTCCCGCGGAACCGCTGTGAGGATACAGCGGGTCAGAAAATGGATGAATGAAATAAAACCAAATTCATCTGATCAAAAATATAATCAAAATTACAATTAAAATGAAATCAAGATTACATTACGGCTACACTACAGTTACACGACAGTCACACTCCAGTTAAATAAAAATAAAAATAAAAATAAAAATTAAATCACAATTTAATCACAAATTATTGAAAATTAAAATTAAAATTAAAATTAAAACTAAAAAAAATTAAAATTAATAAATAGAGTCAACGCTGGCGCGAATGCCTTCCGCTGCTCACCCGCACAAAAAAAACCCAGTGACTGTAGTGTCCTTGAGAGTTTATTATTGAGTGTATTATTATATTTATATTGATTGTTATTATTACTACTATTATTATTAATCCTATTATTAGTATTATTATGAATATATAAATAAATGGAATATTCAAAAGAATATACATTGTAACCTGATTGCATGATAAACTGTGCACTGCATTATAATAATAATAATAATAATAATAATAATAATAATAATAATACATTTAATTTCTAAGCGCCTTTCAAAACTCTCAAGGACACATTACAGTCACGGTATTTATTTTATTGGCTGCAGCGGCAGCCATTGTTTAACCGCCGTCTCCCCGAAAGGCACCAGAGACCCCTCTCGCCCCCCACATACGATCCATTGAAAGAAAAAAAACAATTAGCAAGCATTTGGCCGCGCGACGGCGACGCTTCTCTTGATATGTAAATCGAAGACGCAGCAGATGGCGTTTGGTTTGTCTACCTGCAACGAATCCGTCTTGAGTCGTCCTTTGTGTTCCTCTGATGAGCGCAGCACTTCACGGTACATCTCGGCCGCCTGCTCAAACTCATCTGCGAGAAGGGGGCGAGGTCATTATTAGTGACACTATTTCGCTAATGAAACGCGGCGTACAAAAGCGACAAAAGGCGAGCTGGTAAGTGATTCCCACGGTTGTTTGTCGTCATACCTCGGATGATGTGGATTCCGGCCAGGCCGTTGAGAGCGCACACCAATTGTCTGTGGGCCTCTTCGCACTCCACTCGACATTTCTTCTGCAGTGATTTGAGGAGCTCCTCCATCGTCATGGTGCTGTCAAGAAGCAAAGCCGAGACTCTGGCGGTCAGCAATTTGTTTTCATTGAGAATAGCTTGCGATCGAACATCACGTCACCTTTTCTGCAGGGGCAGGAACTCGCCGCGAACCGCCTGCGGGTGGCAGCAGGCCTGGCGCAGGCGCAGGAGCGGGCACAGGATGGTGGCCACGGTGCGGCGGTCCAGGCTGCCCAGTTTCAGGCTCCAGTCGGAGAGCTTGCGTAGCTTGAGCAGGGCGTCCTGCGAGCACACCTCGTGCTGTCGGTGGTAGAAGTGGCCCTCCACCGGGGAGAACCGTAACCAATGTACCTCCTCCGTTTGAGGGGGGATTTGGATCTGGAATAAAATTATCTGCGGGTGAGCAGCGGCAGTCACACAACCCGGAATAACTCAAATAGTTAGAAATCTCGCTAGCTAGCCAATAGACAGCTAATAGATAGCTAGCTAAATAGCCAACCAGATAATAATAACAACAATAATAATCATAATAATAATAATAATAATAATAATTAGCTAGCTAATAGATAACGAATATCTAGCTAGCTAGTGAGATAGCAAATAGATAGATACCTAGGTAGCCAGTTAGATAGCAAATAGATAGCTAGCTCAGTAGCCAGCTAGGTAGTTAGGTAGCAAATAGATAGCAAAAAGAAAGAAAGCCAGCTAATAGACAGCTAATAATAATAACAATAATAATCCATTTGATTTCTAAGCGCCTTTCAAAACTCTCAAGGTCACTTTACAGCCACAAGATCAGTTTTTCTGTGGGTGAGTACCGGCAGACACACGCGCAAGCGTTCAGTCACCCGGAAGTAACTCAAAAAGATAGAAAGCTAGCTGGCTAGCTAATAGAATGCTAGAGAGCTAATATGTTTTCTGACTCAATTAGCTAGCTAGCCAGCCATATAGCCAATAGATAGCCAACTAGATAGCTAATAGAGTGTTAGCTAGCTAGTAATAGTAATCAATTTCATTTATAAGTGCCTTTCAAAACTTTCAAGGTCACTTTACAGTCACAGGATCAGTTTTTCTTTGGGCGAGTAGCGGTAGCCACACTCGCCACCGTTCACTCACCCGGAAGTAACTCAAAAAGATAGAACAGCCAATAGCTAGTTAGATAGCTAATATGTTTCCTGGCTCAATTAGCTAGCTAGCCAGCCATATGGCTAATAGATAGTCAGCTAGATAGCTAGTTAGTAATTTCTATAAGGAATAAAAACAACACAAGGCGTGTAAGATTTAGGCGTTTAAGATTTTAACCATGACAATACCTGATCAATAACATCCTTCTTGGCTGAGCGCCACAGTAGCTGCGCCGCCATGTTGTAGAGCGGCTCCGTGTTGCCGCGGCGATACGGTCTGTACAGCAATTGGTCCCACCAGTGCTTCACCCAGTACGGATCGACGCCCAAAAAGAGAACCAGGCCGTAAAGGTCTGCAGAGGGAGGGCCGAAAAGTCGTTGAAAAGGCAAATAAATGAATGAGCTCATGAATTCAGCGAGCGGGGGACGATAACGTGAATAGCATGTTGCTAAAAGCTAAAAGTGGCTAACGTGGGACGACAAGCACGAAAATGACCGGAGACGCGTGCCAACATAAATCCCTTCCAAGAAAAGCCGAGTACTTTTACCGTACTTTAATTACAGTAATATTATCAAATGGATGCTAGCATAATTAGCATGTTGCTAACATGCCTGAAGATGAGTAGAAAAATCGTTTTAATTTTCATGAATTAATTTTTATTTTAATTACGCGCATGTGTCCGCATGTTGAGGACACAGAGCGGTTGTGGCGGCTATTATTTTTGACACCTCACGAGTCTCGGAAAGTTTGTTTGGTATTTATCTCGGAGGTTTAGACGCAATATTGTTAGCTACAGTATGTGAATCACAGTAATTCGCCATTTTGTACAACTAGATGCAGGACACAGCTAGCTTAGCTAGTAGCATTTAGAAATGAAGGAAAACGGATGCCCTTTTCAAGGTAAGATCAGAGCATTGTCATCAAATGGTGAGTAGTTTTACTTTATTTCAATGTTATTGTGCCGATTTTATTTTTGAGTTAGTGGTGTATATTTCCGGGTTGAGTGAACGCTGGCGCGTCTGCCTGCCGCTGATCACCTGCAGAAAAAAACAAATCTTATCCTGTGCCTGGAAAGTGTCCTTGAGAGTTTTGAAAGGTGCTTATAAATTACAATTACAGTAAAGTCTCGTTATATCGATATCGGATATATCGATAGTCCCGGTTATATCGATACTATTTCTATGCACGCACGGAGAAAATTACATGCAAACAGGGTCGGATATATCGATAGTCCCGGTTATATCGATATTTTTTCGAACTCCCTTGAATATCGATATAACGAGACTTTACTGTATTTCTTCTTCTTCTTATTATTATTATTATTATTATTATTATCAGCAGTGCCAGGTGTGGAATTACAATTTTAAAAATGGAGGTTGTGGTCGTAAGTACGGTTGGTCGTAAGTCGAGCTGGTCGCAAGTCGGATGTTACCCCTATAGGGGTAACATCCAACTTACGACCGGCTCGACTTACGACCACCCGTACTTACGACCACAACCTCCAGTCCCTATTTTTAACATTTTAATTCTACGCCTAGCATCGCAACGCGCTAGCAGGCCAGCAACGCATATGCAAATTTTAGCCAGCCAGCCAGCATTTCACTCTCGCACAGCAATCGACCGCGTGATGACACCAGAGGGGGGTGAGTTTGCATGTCATTTAGCCTCCGAGTCTCTATTCAGCATTTTGAATGGATTTCAAATTACAACCATTTTGACTTACGACCGTTTGGTCGAAATGGAACTCGTTCGTAAGTCGGACTATTGTGACTATATGTATTATTATTATTGTGACTATTTTGATTATTATGGTTATTGTAAACAGCTGTAATTTGGTGATTCAATGTTAAAAATGGCTCATTTTTCTCACCCTCCAAGCCTCGCTGCACCGGCGTACCGCTGACGCACCACCGGTTGACCGAAGCGAGGCGTAGCGCCATCTCGGCCGCTTTGGCGGTGGGACACTCCACCATCTGCGCCTCGTCCAGACACACGCGCCACCACTCCACGGCCACCAGGGGGCTGGGCACGGCCATGTAGCGCTTCTGGTTGCGGAAGCGGCGGCCGTCGCGACTGTTGCTGTGCGGGATGTCCACGTAGTTGAGCTCCGAGCGCAGAACGTCGTAGGTGGTGATGACGACGTCCTGCTCGGCCAGAAGGCGCGGTTGGATGAAGCCGTGTTTCTTCACGCCCTGGTAGACCTGGGATGGAGGAGAAGGTCCAATTCAACAACAAGGATGGGGGCGAACAGGCCTTCATGTACTACATAATCTTGTGTGAAGCAATCAAAATATTCACTTTTTTTCGGGGGGGGGGGGGGGGGGGGGGGGGGGGCATGCCGTGTAATTTCGGTGACCATTTTAGTTTGAAGAAGCCAATTTGAAAAAAATAATAATAAATAAATAATAATATCCCATCCATAAATACATTTAAAAATATATAAACAAACAGAAATAGATAATAATTAAATAATTAAGAAGATAAATAACTACTTACATCAATAAATACGAAAATAAATCAACAATTTAAGGAATTCCCACCTACAAATAAATAAACAGAATAAATACATAAATACAAACCCAAAAAAATAAATAATTAAACACAAGATAAATCAATAAACAAAATAAAGAAAACGAATAAATAAATGAATAAATGGATAATAAATGAACAAATAAAGATAAATAAATACTTACACAAACCGGAAATAAATAAAAATTAAACAATAAATAAATACTAAATTAATAAACAATAAATAAACAAACAATGAAACAATAAATAAATAAATAAATACCACAAATAAATACACGGATACTAAATCAATTTAAAAGTTGCATAAAAAAATAAGTAGATATTATGAAAATAAATAAACAATAAATGTAAATAATTTCTGACTCCAAATAAACAAATGAACAGATGATAAATAAACAGGTAGATAAATACATAAATAAAACAATAATAAATAAATAAAAATGAATAAATAGATAAGTAAATAAATACATAAATGAATAAATAAATAGATAAGTAAATAAATGAATGAATAAATAGATAGATAAATACATAAATAGATGGATAAATAAATACATAAATAGATAAATAGATATAAATAAATAAATAAATAAAAATGGATAAAGATAGGTAAATAAATAAATGAAAAAATAGATAGATAAATACATAAATATTTGGATAAATACATAAATACATAGATAGATAAATAAATAAATAAATAAATAAATAAAAATGGATACAGATAGGTAAATAAATAAATGAATAAATAGATAGATAAATAAATAGATGGATAAATGAATAAATAAATAAATAAATAAATAAATAAATAAATAAATAAATAAATAAAAATGGATACAGATAGGTAAATAAATGAATAAATAGATAGATAAATAAATAAAGATAATAAATGAATAAATAAATAAATAAATAAATAAATCGTGTGGACACGGGAAGAATTCTGCAAATCTTTCAAACAACATGGGCCGATTTCACGCGCTCTCTCTCACCAGCACGCTCAGCGAGGCCGACTTGACGTGGCGGTTGATCTCATCCACCCACTGGTGGCAGATGGAACTGGGCGAGATGATGAGCGTGGCCCCCGTGGAGACGGGCGTCATGGCCACAAGGCAGTGGGGGCAGTAGAAAGGAGTGGTGTCCAGGCTCTCCTCCTTGTAGTTGACGCAGCGGGCGTGCTGCCACAGCTGGCACTTCATGCACTGCACGCGGGCCTTGTAGTCCACCAGGCCCAGCTCGCCGCAGATACACTCGAAGCGGTAGTCGGCCGAGTTGAAGGGGACCACCGAGGCCACGACGGGGGGCTCCGCCGCCGCTTCAGACCACGGTTCGGCCGCGCTTCCTCGGGACTCTGTCGGGAAACTGATGTCGGCCAGGTCTTCGCTCAGGGAGTTTTGGAGAGCCACCTCTGCCTTCGCCTTCGCGCGTCTCTGGGATGTCTTCCTGGGAGGGTGATCAATGACTTTTGGATTCTGGGGGCGGGAGTGGGTTTGGGGGGACAAAAAGTATGATTGAAGTTAAGTATTTGGACTATTTTTGCGCATGGATGTGCTCACTTTTGTTGCCAAGCGTTTGGCTGTATTTTTAGGTTTGTGTGAGTGTGTGTGTGTATCTATATCTATATCTATATCTATATCATAATAATACATTTCATTTATAAGGGCCTTTCAAAACTCTCAAGGACACTTTACAGTCACATGATATTTTTTCTGCGGATGAGCAGCGGCAGCCACACGCGCTATTTCTATATCTATATCTATATCTATATCTCTATATCATAATAATACATTTCATTTATAAGGGCCTTTCAAAACTCTCAAGGACACTTTACAGTGATATTTTTTCTGCGGATGAGCAGCGGCAGCCACACGCGCTATTTCTATATCTATATCTATATCTACATCTCTCGGCAGTCCATTGAAGTCAAAGATGACAGTGCTTCCATTCTTATTTTTATCTATATCTACATCTATATCTATATCTAATAATACATTTCATTTCTAAGCACCTTTCAAAACTCTCAAGGTCACTTTACGGTCACAGGAGAAGTTTTTTTTCTCTGGGTGAGTAGCGGCAGCCACACGTGCCAGCGTTCACTCAATCCGGAAGCTAGCTAGCTAATAGCTAGTTAACATTCAGCTATCTAGACTAGATAGCTCGACAGAACGCTAATAGATAGCTAGCGAGATAGCCAGCTCCTTAGTTAGATAGCTAATAGACAGCAAATAGATAGCTAGCGAGATAGCCAGCTAGTTAGTTAGATAGCTAATAGACAACAAATACCTAGCTAGCTATATAAATATATATGTTTTATTATTTTATTTTTCTTTTCATTATGGTAGCGGGGAAAATATATACAGTGAGACCTCAACTTACGAACTTAATTGGTTCCCAGACAGAGTGTGTAAGGCGAAAAGTGTGTATCTCAAAAAAAAATTCCCATAGGAAACCATTAAAATGGGAATAATCCGTTCCCGGGTTTCCATAAAATATACTTTTCAACTAAATAAGCCTTAAAACTACACACAGCATACCTTATTCTATGTATAATAAATGTGCTATTGTATTGTAATGAAAGAAATACACTGCATTGTATCATAAAGTCACTTTATTTACATTTGTGATGGTCATTTATGGCTTGATGGAATAGCGTTGGAGGTCGAAGGTCAAAGGGAATTGCTGTTTGGAGAGGCGCATTACATGAGGACTGTAATTAAAGAAATAAACTGTGCTGTAAAATAAAGTTTTATTGACCTTTTTGATGGTCGTTTATGGCTTATGGAAGGAAGGAGAGTCACCTTCTATAAGGACTGTTGGTAACTTAACCTCTGGTGCTGTTCGGGCGTGTGCTTCCGCCGAAGATCACTCCGCCAGCCGTGGTGGGTGTGTATTATGAAAATAGTGCTTATTATAAGGTTTAATTTTCACGTTTGTAAGACGAAAAGTTTGTAAGATAAGGTGTTTGTAAGTTGAGGTCTCACTGTATATATACGTACATATATTATAAAAATATACGTAATGTATTTTTTTTTTCCCCCCACCATAATGAAAATAAAAATAAAATCAGAAGCCACAATAGTCAACTAAGATGTATTTTTCTTTTTGCTTACAGATTTGGGCAGTGCAGTAAGGGTCTTCTTGGAGTCCTTGTACTTCTTGCCCAATCGGAAGGACCCCGCCAGGCCGCGTCCCTTCACCCTCTCCACCAGGCCTTCGTCCGTCAGTTTGGCCAACGTCTTCTTGATGTGGCCTCGATTCTTCAGGAGGTCGCAGCCGTAGTTGGCTCGGATATACGTGAACACGGCGTTGACCGAGGCCCCTTTGCCCGAGCGCATTTCTTGGATGGCGGTGAGGAGCATCACGCGCACCGCTGTCAAGAAAAACGGACGACAGTAAAATCAAATGAAGAAGAATGCAAAGCATTTGAGTTCAGTGATTTTTGGAGGGAGAATGGCCTACCAGGGTGAGCTGTTTTTATTTTGGGCTGCACTTCCGGCTTGCAGCGGCTAACTTTTTGCCGCTCAAGAGGAGGCGGGGGAACAAAATAATTCACAGATTTCCCCTTAAACAAACAAACATAAAATAAACAACGCTGTCGATTATTTCACATTTTCGGACTACGACTCATCTGCAAACGTCGGTCCTCACCACAGGCAAGGTGAGGGCCTCCTGCTCCAGGTCTTGTCGGACATGAGATAGAATCAAAGCCAGAACTTCCACCGTCTTTCCGAGACCCATTTCGTCGGCCAGGACGCCGCCGGGTCGCTCCACGCCGGCGAGGGGGAACTCGCGGATTAAACTGACAGTGATGACTTTCATTAAAATGGAGCCTTCAGGAATGACATTTTCAAATACAGGGAACATCCGACTTACGACAGAATTCCGTTCCGACGATCCTAAAACGGTCGTAAGTCAAAATGGTCGTAAGTCAAAATCCATTTAAAGGTTGAATGTCGACCCCCACCCCTTCCTGCCCTAGCACGCTTTCTATCTATTTGAGTTAGCTAGCTAGCTAGTTATTTGAGTCAGGAACCATATTAGCGATCTAGCTAGCTAGCTATCTATTAGCTAGCTTTCTATCAATTTGAGTTACTTCCCGGGTTGAATGAACGCTGGTGCGTGTCGCTGCCGCTGCTCACCCACAGAAACATTTATCCTGTGACTGTAAAGTGACCTTGAGAGTTCTGACAGGCGCTTATAAATGAAATGTATAATAATAATAATAATAATAATAATAATAATAATTATTATTATTATTATTATTATTATTACTATTATTATTATTATTATTATTATTAATATTATTATTATTATTATCAGCAGTGCCAGGTGTGGAATTACAATTTTAAAAATGGAGGTCATGGTCGTAAGTACGGGTGGTCGTAAGTCGAGCTGGTCGCAAGTCGGATGTTATCTGTATTGCAATTTATTATTATTATTATTATTATTATTATTTAAAATAAAATAAAATAAAAACGAGAAGGTCATCTGATGCCTCCTAAATTTCATCCGTATTTAAAATCGCATTTTTGTGGGCGCCCATTGACCATTTTTTTTACAACAGGGAAACTGTGTTGAGGCGCTGTCACGAGAATAATAATAATAATAATAATAATAATAATAATATAATAATAATAAAATTTCATTTATACCAAGTGCCTGCACGGTTATGTAAGATGAGTTACTCACCAGCCGGTAAAAGGGTTGTAGAACAGTTTCTTGCCACACAAAGTCACCAATTCCCGCCACAAATAATGCAGCGATTGTTCTGAAAAAGACGAGGGGGGGGGGGGGGATCTCAATCAATTAACTCATTCACTGCCAGACGATGTGCAAAAATGTCCACTCCAGTGCCAGGGTTTTTGTCACTGTCACTCGAATTCCATGACCCACAGAATATTGAGTTACTTCCTAAATGATATGGGTCTGGAGTTATCTGATCTTGAAATGGGGGCAGATGTACAAAATACAATACATACATATTGATTTACTTCCGGGTAGAGTGAATACTGGTGAGAATGGCTGCCGCTGCTCACCCGCACAAAAAAAATCCTATGACTGTAAAGTGTCCTTGAGAGTTTTGAAAGGCGCTTAGAAATTAAATGTATTATTATTATTTTATTATTTTTATTATTATTTATATAGCGCTTTAACAACAACTGGAGCTGTAACAAAGTGTTAACATTGAAAAAAAGAAATGCTACCCCCTTGTGGGAGGGAAGAGCATTGCCACAGGTCTGACCACCGCTTTATCGGCACCCCAGTAAGAAAAACCAAAACCCGAACGAATTCGGGAATGGCGCTCTCCGTCATATTTTCAATACCCGAATAAATTCGGGAATGGGAGTGAATGAGTTAAAAAAAAATAAAAAGCTGCACCCATGAATGTGACCTATGACCTGTACATCTCGATTGAACATGAAAAAAAAATCAAGAGGGGAAATAGCTGCACTTGTCTGCTTGCGTAAGTGCGCACCCCCTCTTGTAACTAGCTTGCGGCGGTGTTTAGCATGAATTAAAACGCTGCAAATAAAATGCGGATGGTCTAGAAGGCTTTTTTTGACATTTCTTTTGGCTTTCTCACCGAAGCATGGCGGTTTTTGGGGCGAATACACGCTGCTGTTACAAACGGTGAGCGTATTGTGCTATTTCTGCATCTACCTTTTGGGGCAGTATTTTTGACTTTCTCCCGCATCAGCATCCAGTTGACCGCCTGACTTTGATAAGGGCGGAGCACCGGGAGCAAAGCTTGATGCTGGACGTCAGATGTGGCTTCCCGTCGGCCTTCGGTTTGATGCACTCGTCTGATGTAGTCGTAGAGCTCCTCCACGTTCTGCCTCTCCAGATCTGTGTCGCATTCCTCCTCTTCGTTATCCACCACTTGTGGAGGGAAAAATATTGCAGACACGGAACAAAGACTCGCTATGATTTCCACTAACGAACCAGGCTAAAGTGAGCTCATTTTGTCTATGTCCAATTCCTCTTTATAACATTTCAATGGGGGTTTGAAAGGTATTTAAAGGACAACCGACAACTGCAGACAAGTTGCGTCCATAATTTGTAAAATCACTTCAAATGACTTCTACTGAGCGCATTTGACAAAGATTCCACCGCATATTGCAATATTTAACGTTTTAAGACTCGCGCTGAATATTCCGGAAGTCTTGTTTGAGTTGATGACGATGCCCTAAGTCACAGGTGTCAAAGTCAAGGCCCGCGGGCCAAATCCGGCCCGCCACATCATTTTTTTCGGCCCGCGAAAGAAAATCAAACTTGTTAAATTCCATGACGATTGCTAAAATCTGAGCCAAAATTTCATATTTTTGGATGTCAACCACAATAAAAGTCATTATTCTTGACTTCAGATTTGAAAACAAGTTATTCATTAATTTGTTGTGTGCTCTATATGTAATATTTGAAGGGATTTAAACATTCTAATGGCTTCCCCAAATTCATAACGGCCCTCGAGAGGAAACCATAACTACAATGTGGCCTGCGGCAAAAAATGATTTTGACACCCCTGCCCTAAGTGACGTCACGGAGGGAACGCCCCTGACCGAGAAAGCGCCACACAATGCATTTTGGGTACTTTTTTTCATCTGAAAACACCGTGTTGACTGCGAAATTAGAAGGAAAACTACACAAATAACGCAATGGTGAATCGTTGTGTGCACCAAGACTACTATTTGATACTCGCTGACACAAATTCCCTGCAGACAAATCAGCCCATTTTCAACGGAGCTTTGGCGCCATGTTGTGCATTTTCTGGGATGCTATATTGGTGTCATTGACGGCTCGAATCCAAGTTCTGAAGAGGAAAGCATACATGTTTGCAATCGATTAAAGAATTTATTCCATGTCATTTTGAGGCATCTGGACTGCAATGTAGCGTCCCAGAAAAGAGGCAGAAAATGGCGACCTCTTGTAGACATGACAGTGTATTGCGTGTCCACAGGCTGATAAATTTCTTATATGGAGCTTGGACGCCCTCTTCTGGCGCAACACGAGGTTTTCAGACCAAACAAGCATTGACGTGATGGAAGGACGGCTTTTTTTCGGTCAGGGGCGTTCCTTCAGTGACGTCACGTACGCACTCGTCACCAACTCAAAAACAAGACTTTCGGAATATTCAGCACGAGTCTTAAAACGTAAAATATAGCTATATGCGGTGGAATCTTATTAAAATACGCTCAGTAGAAGTAATTTGAAGCATTTTTACAAATTATGGACACAACTTGTCCGCAGACGTCGGTTGTCCTTTAAGGCGTTTCACAAAGACATCAAATTCTGTAAGTTTTTCAGTAAAAAATGGGTGATAGATTCGCTCTTCTGCGGCGTGATGACTTCACTAACCAGGAATGATGAAGTCGTAAAAAACCTCCATTATCTTCTGCATGAGCTGATTGGCTTTCTTCATGCGAGCGTTTCCCTCGCTGAGGAATTCTGGCTTGCCGAGACCGCTTTCCAGTAGGTAAATACCAACCTTATGAAGAAAAAAAAATGTTTAAAGACTCATTCAGGGAGTAATCCCAAACGTTCTCAAGACCGCTCACCGTAAAGGAGTCCTCTTCTTTTTGGTGGCATAGCTGTAAAACCCTTCTCTTCTGAAGCCAGTCCAGATCTTCGAGCAGGGCGCAAGTGAGGCTACATTCCGCGGCGCATGTGTCGTCGTCGTCGTCTCCGTCGGCTTCCTCGGCGCTCCCGAAGCTGACACAAAGCCGATCCACCAATTTGCGAATCACAAACGCCCATTGTCGGCACTCCGATGGCAGTCGGGCCGGTTGAACTTGAAACTCCCCGACGAGCGCCTTCCAGGTGTTGCTGAGTTGGGCAACGGGCAATACGGTGAGTGCCAGGGAAGCGGAAGACGTGTCTGACGATGTTCCTGGGAGGTCCTCTGGAGAAGGATGCTGTGGAAGGGCGTTCAAGGAGACACCTGAAGATGGGTTAGTAGGAAGCGAGGAGCAAGATGGTATCACTAGGATGTCCTCCTCATTCCTACGATCCTCCATCATGTTCCAGTTCAACCTCTGTTTCGCCTCCTCGTCCACCCTCACTGGGGGGACCTTCTTTCTGCGACTACTCATGGTCGAAACTCTAAAACAAAATGCAAGATCACGTAAGAGACTCCCAAGCAACATTTGAAAGGTGCGAACTGTGCAAATACCTGCTAATAACAATCAATAGGCCTCCCTTCTCCTTTGAAGACACATCACAAGAAGGCACTAAAGTGTATATGTCTTTGAATATTATTTGACTTCGTGAAAACAATAATTTACTTTGCTTTTATGTTTTACTGTACAGTGACGTTATTCTTCATTAAATGCCAGAAAATGACATTTTATGTTTTTAGGGGGACTGGAACAGATTACCGGTAGTCTAATTTATATAAAAATAGATAGGTCGCTATTGTTTTGCTTTATCAACAAGCTTTTGCGCGTGTATATGTTCAAACACATTCCATTAAGGCAAACCACTCAGAAACGAAATATATTTTAAGGCCATATTGATCAATCTTACTATCAATGACGGTAAAGTGAGACAGCGTTAGAAATTGAGGCATTTTAAAGAGACAATCGCGAGGTATAATTAAGTACTATGACGTTCATTAAATGATGAAAAAAGAAGAGAATATTTACACTTCGGAGCGCCCACCAGGAACTCAGTTGTTAATCCCGGTCCGTGAAACGATGTTATGTCACCAAAACGCCATGACTCAAGAAGAAATGTACTTATCTCGCCGCTTCATTTAACGAAGCTATTATTGTTGTTCCTGGTCGCCATTTTTAACCGGATGTGACGACACACATTAGCGCGAGTTTGACGTCTTTTGGAAAGCTCATTCTTCATTTAACAAAGCTATTATTGTTGTTCGAGGTCGCCATTTACCCGGATGTGATGACACACATCAGCGCTAGCTTGACGACTTTTGTACAGATCACTCTTCATTGAACGAAGCTGTTGCTGTTAGTGATCGCCATTTTAACCGGATGTGACGACACATGTCATCGACAGCTTGACGTCTTAATCAGACTGTGTATATATATATATATATATATATATATATATATATATATTTATATATATATATTTGCGAAAATTAAGATTATGATACTTTATAATGGGAGTATAACCCTTAATTATGTCTCGTATTTGAATTATATGTGATTTTGTTGTTTTCACGTATAAAACTGGTGTCAGAAATTTGGCATATACAATGGACATACGATTGGATTTCGAATTATAAGAGCGCGAGCGCCAAAATCCCATCTCAAAACCCACCTATTTAAAATTGCATTTTTTTTGTATACCTCTCGTTTCTATTTATAATTGTATTTTATTATATTCTATTTGTGATTGTATTTTATTTATTATAGTACCTATGCTTGTCTGTGACTGTAAAGTGTCCTTGAGAGCTTTGAAAGGTGCTTAAAATGTAATGTATTATAAAATCGAAAGTGCACAGCAACAGTTCATCGTCATTTAATATTAATGTGCTACACACACACACATATATATAAAAAAAAATCTAAAATGATTTCATCGAACCAAGAATATTTATGATGTACCCCAAAAAAAACAAGTTAATAACAGAACTTCATTTTCAAATCTCCGTAAAGGGATCAAATTTACATTTGGACGACACTTTTAATGTGCCTCGAGTACCTCAAAAGCTGTTCTGGATCGGAGGAGAGATTTTCAACCTAATTGAGTCATCCACTATATGTGTCCTAAAATTACAGGCGACAGGAAACTTCAAAATACAATTAAAGGACAACCGACACCATTTTGTTTGTTTCCTAACCGACATCAGAAAAACATTTTATAGCATCTAAAATACCCAAAACACGCAGGCTGATATTTTTAGTCAAATGTAAAACACCAATAAAAATGACTTAGTGTCCCAAAACTGCCACAAAATGAGATCAGATCTGGGCAGATTCAGAAAGTACCGCCCCCTTGTCTGTGACGTCACTATTGGTCACACAAACTGCCTTGCTCCAGAATCAAAATAATGGCTTCAGAGAGTTCAGATTCGGAGAAGATGCTTTCTTGTTACTCATCCAGTTATGAATATGATTCAAATAGTTGTGAAGAGGAAAGCATAAATGTTTGCAATCGGTTAAAGAAGTCCTTCCGTATCAATTCCAGCCATCTGGACTCCAATGTAGCGCCCAGAAAATGCACAAGATGGCGCACAAGCTCCATTGGAAATGGGCCGATTTATGCGCTGGAAATTTGTGTCAACGTACGCCTTCTTTATGCGTGTTACCGCGATTGGCTGCGACACACAACGATTCACCATTGCGTTATTGATGTAGTTTTCCTTCTAATTTCGCCATCAACACTGTGTTTTCAGATGAAAAAAAGTACCCAAAATGCATTATGTGTCGCTTTCTCGGTCAGGGGCGTTCCCTCCGTGACGTCACTTAGGGCAGGGGTGTCAAAGTCATTTTTTGCCGCGGGCCACATTGTCGTTATGGTTTCCTCTCGAGGGCCGTTATGAATTTGGGGAACCCATTAGAATGTTTAAATCCCTTCAAATATTACATGTAGAGCACACAGCAAATTAATGAATAACTCGTTTTCAAATCTGAAGTCAAGAATAATGACTTTTATTGTGGTTGACATCCAAAAATATGAAATTTTAGCTCAGATTTTAGCAATCATCATGGAATTTAACAAGTTTGATTTTCTTTCGCGGGCCGAAAATAATGATGTGGCGGGCCGGATTTGGCCCGTGGGCCTTGAATTTGACACCTGTGACTTAGGGGATCGTCATCTACTGGAAAACAAGACTTCCTGAATATTCAGCGCAAGTCTTAAAGGGTAAAATATAGCTATATGCGGTGGAATCTTTGTACAAATGCGCTCAGTACAAGTCATTTGAAGCGATTTTACAAATTATGGACACTACTTGTCGGGAGGTGTCGATTGTCCTTGAACTGATTTGACGCTGACATCGGGGCGGAATCGTCGTAACGCTACAATCCTCATATTTCAGGAATATCCTTAAAATTCACCACTTATCCGATGGCCTTGGAGTCCATTGTTCGTGAGGGGAAATTTGAAGCTGCCATGAAATACGACGCACGTCGTGTTTTGGGCGACGTCCTGTCAAAGCGTCTGCACAATGACGGGATACAGAAGGGACATGTGCTCGGCCCCTCGGATTGGCAGTTTGTGCGTGCTGTAGTAGTGGATAACCTCCGGGATGGTGGCAAAGGGCGGGCTGTTCTCACCCAGCACAAAGAAACCGTTGGCGGAGCGCGTGAACTTCATGTGCATGAAGCCTTTGCAACTCCTGGAAGACGTAAGCACAAGAGTCAAACCGGATCCAGTGATGAGTAGAACCTCTTTTTTTTTTTTTTTTGCTAAAGAGGCTCTTGCATCCGTGAGGAGGACATACCTGAGCGAGAGAGAAAAGTCGTTGCAGCAGGTCTGGCTATTCCTCACGAGGTAGGAGCTCTCTTTGCACAGGGTCAGCAAAGTCTCTGCCTCCGAGCGGCTTAGGGCTCCATGGTACCACCTGCGCAAGAAATTATTATTATTATTATTATTAATTTATTATATCAATATTATTATTATTGTATTTTTTTTATTTATTTTCAACATGCATTGTGTTGGTAAATATTTTTTGATGCACAGCAGATCACAATCCCAAATTACAAAAAAAAAATCAAGTGAAAATAAAAATAAACCCAGCAGTAAAATTATAGGTGAAAAAAATGCACTTGTTTTATTCAAAAGTTAGTAATTAAAAAAATAGAACCCCCCCTTAAAAAAAATAAAGTAAAAGAAAAATAAACATTACATTTATTGTTAAAAAATAAATAATAATAAATACTTATTTCATTCAATAATTAGTAATTTAATAATTCAATAGCTACCAATAAAAAAAGAAACACTCAACCAAAAACATTTTTTTAAATGTAACAAAAATATATTTAACAAAAATAACTGGACAGTGATTTAAAGAAGTTAATTTGTTTAAAAATGCACAAGTTAGTAATTAAAACAAATAGAAAAACTGCTCAATGAAAAAAACATTTGACAAAAATTATAAAAATATATTCTACAAAAATAAAAATACATTCATTTAAAGAATTAACCCCCGCCCCCACGAAAAAAAAAAGCTACTGCCAATAGAATAATTACGATAACTTTTAAACATATTTTTCAGGTCAATTTAACCCACAATATAACACCAGGGTTAGTCACGACAAATGATGCATATTAAAATAATAATAACAATAATACAAATAACAATAATAATCATAACAATAATACAAATAATAATAACAATAATAACAACAATAATAATAATAAGAAGAATAAGAATAATAGGAGGAATAAAGTTCGTAATAATAATAGTTATAATAATAATAATAATAATAATAATAACAATAATATAAATCATAATACAAAAAATAATACAAATAATAATACCAATAAGAAGAACAATAACAATAATAGTAGGAATCAAGTTCGTAATAATAATAGTTATAATAATAATAATCATAACAATAATAATAAATAATAATAATAATTTCAGGCCAAATAAAATGTGCTCCCTAGCCCTCCTAAAAAAATTCCAAGCTAAAAAAAAATCTATGTGTCAATTTATGTGACAGTCATTTGCGATTGTAAAGGTTTTCAACGTGATGACTCACACTTGTCTTTCCAGCGGCAGGAAGGGGTCCACCCGCTCTCCGAAAAGGGGGAGCGCGTCACAAACCAGACGCAGGATGTTGGGATCCGCGACCGATGCGTTAGCGGCTTTATCGGGCCTGCTGTGCTCCGTTTGGACCCGCGAACGCTCCCTCTCGGCGCCCTCGAACTGAACTGTGGCCAACAAGAAAGAAATGGCAGCTGAAACCAAGGCCCTTAAAGGACAACCGACGTCACTTTTTTTGTTTTTTAACTGACATCAGAAAAACATTTTATAGCATCTAAAATACCCAAAACACGCAATATGATATTTTTATTCAAATGCAAAACACCAATAAAAATGACTGAAAGTGTCCAAAAACTACTTCAAATTGAACCTGGAAGTGTCCAGTTTCAGAAGGTCCCGCCCTCTTGTTCGTGACGTCACGCCAAGACGTCTTGCGTTGCTTGAGAATCAAAACAATGGCTTCAGATTCTGAGAATATGCTTTCTTTTTCCACATCCAGTTATGAATATGATTCAAATAGTTCTGAAGAGGAAAGCATACATGTTTGCAATAGATTAAATAATTGATTTGTGCCATTTTGAAGCAACATTGGGGGGAAATCTCTCACCCAAAAAAAGAGGCACAAAATGGCGACCTCCGTTTCCACAGGCTGATAAATTCCTTATATGGAGCTTGGTCCCCCTCTTCTGGCTCTTTTTGGTGCAACAAAAGTCCAAACAAGCACAGCAAAATGCATTGACGTGATGGAAGGACTGCTACAATGTGTCTTTTTTTCGGTTAGGGGCGTTCCTTTAGTGACGTCACCAACTCAAAAACAAGACTTCCGGAATATTCAGCGCAATTCTTAAAACGTAAAATATAGCTATATGCGGTGGAATCTTTGTAAAATACGCCCAGTCGAAGTCATTTGAAGCCATTTTACAAATTATGGACACTACTTGTCCGGAGACATCGGTTGTCCATTAAGACGCACCAGCGAGAGCTTTGGAGATATCGTCCTTCTTCCACTCCCACGGCTGGTCGTACTCATCGGCTGGCCTTTCGTCGTTCTGGGGCAGCCGGCTCTCCCGGTCGTCCGCGGGTGAAAGCGTGGCGTCGAACCTGCGCCGGTGGCGTTCATGCTGTTCCTGCTGCATCGGTGCCGTCGGAGCCACGCGGCCCTGCTGTCGCGTCCTTTCCTCGTACGGGCTGTCGTAGAGTTGGCTGTCGATGGCGTCCGTCAACTTGTTGCGCTGCATTTCTGAAGAGACAAAGACACTTTTTTTTAATGTGGGACAGGAGATGTGAGACAATGTCTTTTCGTCAATGGATGCGACAGCTGCGTGTTTGCTTTCAACATTTAGTTTGTAGTAGACGTGCACATTCCACCATGACGTCCCTGATCCACTGCTGAAAATGATGCTTTGATCCTCCCCTCTTTCATCTAGAACTGCTTCATGTCACAAATAGGGTACCGCAAGTGCTGTAGAATGATTGACACTGTGTCTTTGTGTTGTCATATTTTTGTTATGTCGTTTTTTTTTTGTTCTTTTGACTTTTGTTTATGTAGACATTAGTAAGAAATATTGTGCTTTTCTATGTCTTTTCTGTAATCCCATACAATAGGTATCTGGTTGGCTGGCTAGCTAGCTACTAGCTAGCCAGCCAACCAGATACTAGCTAGCTAGCTTGCGAGCTTTCTATCTATTATATCATATACATATAATGTATAGCTAGCTTTCTATCTATTTGAGTTACTTCCAGGTTGAGTGAACGCTGGTGCGTGTGGCTGCCACTACTCACCAGCAGATAAAATTATCCTGTGACTATAAAGTGACCTTGAGAGTTTTTAAAGGCGCTTATAAATGAAATTTATCATTAGCATGATCATGATTATTATTATTATTATTATGATTATTAATGGCTGCTTCAATGTATGTGTGTAAACATACGAATGATCATGCGTGATTGGATTGGATACTTTACTGTATTATTATTATCATTATGATTATTAATGGCTGCTTCAATGTACGTGTGTAAACATAAGAATGATCAAGGTGATAAATTAACCTGAAATCATCTGCTGAGCTTCAAAAGGCTCCACGTAGCGACAGCAGTCCGCTGGCGTCGATTCGTCGACTCGGACGCTCTGCGTTTTTGGTTCTGGGCGGGCGTCGAAGGGGTCCGAGTAGTCCGTTTCGGAGTCCGGGGCTACCGGGGCGGAGGGCAGCACCTGGGTTTTGTTTGGGATAAAAATCAAAGGCCAACAGCCAAATTAAAATGGATTTGAGTGTGGGTACGACATGTAAGGGGGGGTGTCTTACGGGATCTTCTTGAACAGTGACGGGACTGAGAGGAATCTGACAACGGCCAAACTCCTGAGAGTCCACTTTAATTAGTCGGTGTTTGGGAGACAACACTTTCACCTGAAAACAACACACTTATTAATCAATCACCTAAAAAGATGCGTACCCAATTTTCAATTGTGCCTTTGATTAAAAAGCTATTTATTTCAAATTACAACCACACATTATACCGTTTATGGAAGACCATTCACCAGAGTTTCAGCTATTTCTGTCAATTTTTAGGCAATTTATGGCTTTCCCAAGGTGCGTTTAAAATGTCCACCATTTTGTTGCAAGCAAACATGTACTCGTCTGGCAAAGTTGTCAATCACTTTTACAAAGTCTTCTTTCGGGAGGGTGACCCAAAAAGATTTGTCTTACTGAGTACCTCACTGCAGCAATGTTTTCTCCCGAAAGAGGAGTGCGTCAAAGTGATTGACAACTTTGTCAGATGAGTACAGGTTTGCTTGCAACGAAATGGTGGACATTCGGAACGCATCTTGGGAAAGCCATAAATTGACTAAAAATGGACAGAAATAGCTGAAACTCCGGTGAATGGTCTTCCATACAATGAATAATGTGTGGTTGTAATTGGAAATAAATAGATTCTTTATCAGAGCCACAATTGAAATTTTCATGGGGACGCATCTTTTTGGGTCACCCTGTATATTTTTAAGTCGCTGAATTATGAGGGAGGAAAAAAAATCCATACATTTGATTTGACAAAATATATGGATGGATGACCATAATTCAGATTTCCTTGAATCACTGGATGAAAAAAAAGAGAAAACTATATGCCGTACCTCTGCTCCGGGTGACAGGCTGGGGCAAAAGGCAGGAAATGGAGGCAGGTTTACATCCACGTTTCCGTAGCCGCCATTTTGGCACTCTTTATCCAAACACTGGTACGGATCCTCAAAGTCCAGATCCTTCTGGGCTCGGTAAGCCCGCAGGATCTCACTCTCGCTGTAGTCTGGTCTCGGCGGCTGAGGGGGGTCACGGCGAGTACCAAAATTGAGGTAGTCCTTCAGCCACTTTGCCATGGATCTGGGAAGAAGAATGTACTGTGTTTTTGTATGCATTTTAATTTCTGATTGTGGGAAATGTTTTTTTTTATTGGTTTACTTTGATCAATCAAAGTGTACATGTTGTTGTTAATGGGTTCCTTGAGCGGATTGTTTTGGCTGTGAATCTAGTTTAAAGTATGAGTGCCTCATTTTACATAATTACAATAAATGGATTAATCATGAAGCAAGTAAAAACTGTTTGTGCAAATGTTAACACATTTAATTGCGCTCAAAATTTGTTTTTTTATTTACATGTAAGATAATTTACATGTATAGGGTATCTTCGCAATAATCAAATAAAATAAATTAACATGATTTGTTTTGGAGGGACCTATAAAATGGCGTGAAGGACCGCGACTGGCCCACGGGTTGTAAGTTTGACTTCTTCAGCGCATATTTTTATATCTTTTCATGTAGTATTTAAGTCTATCCGCGTCCTAAACATCACTCCACTGATGTTTCGTTGTTGTATTGTTTGGGCGAAAAAAAACACCCCTAAATGCTTTTACTGATACATTTTACAATATGGGAGAGAATCCTAAAATGAGTTAGCTCGCTAACTTACTGTAAGAAGCATTCTGTTTAAATATATCGCCGCACTTATTCGGTGTCGATTAAGATAATAAAAGACGACCCGAAAATATAGACTCAAAGTATAGTTAAAAAGCGGTGACGTATAAACACGGAACCTGAAAGTGAAGTATCGAACAAGTTAGCTCCGCTCCAGCTAAGCTAGCAGTTGACTTGTTTGAAAAAAGCTCACCCTTCCTCCTTCTTCACGTTGACGGCTGCTGTCCGTTTAATTAACAGCCACGACCCCCTCTTCCATCCGCCGTTTCTTTGTGGATGCTTTAAAGTCAGAAACGGCAATATTCGTACGGTCACTTGCCGATGACGGGGTTGCGGTTAGCCAGTAAGCTAACGTTAGCCTAGCCACAGCGCTCCCTTGTGGAGACCGACAAAACAGCCTCATGGCCGCCGGCGTGACGTCACATATGGTGTAGTTCAACTTTATTTTTTTTTCGTAAAGATTGTGGATCAAAAATTAGTAACACGTGTTAATGTGTATCAAGAGGTTGCGCTTCATTAAAACATGTTCCACGGGAATTAAAACGCTATACGAATCAATATGTATTGTATTGTACTGTAATGACAGAAAACGATGTTGGGTTTATAAACGTTTTCCTCCATCGCTGTGCCTCAACATTTAAATAAACGTGATCAGATTTGATAGTCAATTCAGAGTGTGAGCTTTTTGGAAATACAGTAAAGTCTCGTTATATCGATATCGGATATATCGATAGTCTATCTTTGCACGCACGGAGAAAATTACATGCAAACAGGGTCGGATATATCGATAGTCCCGGTTATATCGATATTTTTTCGGACTCCCTTGAATATCGATATAACGAGACTTTACTGTAGGTGTGAATTTCACATAATGTGAATAACATAAAGTGCGCAACATAAAGTGAAATTCACACATACAGTAAAGTCTCGTTATATCGATATTCAAGGGAGTCCGAAAAAATATCGATATAACCGGGACTATCGATATATCCGACCCTGTTTGCATGTAATTTTCTCCGTGCGTGCATAGAAATAGTATCGATATAACCGGGACTATCGATATATCCGATATCGATATAACGAGACTTTACTGTATTTCCCAAAAGCTCCATGTTTGATGAGAGCTTGTTGAAGGTACACCTTTAAAATAAAGATATCATGACAAGAAATATTATGTCAATGTTTTAAAATAAATCTTGACCCTTTATAGTATTTTGACAAAAGCATGTCACAGATATGTTTGAAATCCATAATGTTTCTTTTTCAAGTTTTACGTGTCCTAATTTGAAACCTAAAATTGACTTTCACTTAAAGGAGAACCGACGTCTCCAGACAAGTTGTGTCCATAATTTGTAAAATGGCTTCAAATGACTTCCACTGAGCATATTTTAATAAGATTCCACCGCATATAGCTCTATTTTACCTTTTAAGACTGGCTCTGAATATTCCGGAAGTCTTGTTTTTGAGTTGGTGACGAGCCCGTACGTGACGTCACTAAAGGAACGCCCCTAACCGAAAAAAAAAGACACATTGTAGCAGTCCTTCCTTCACGTCAATGTATTTTTCTGTATGTTTGGTCTGAAAACCATGTTGCACCCAAAAGCCGCCAGAAGAGGGCGTCCAAGCTCCATATAAGGAATTTATCAGCCTGTGGAAATGGAGGTGGCCACAGGAGGTCGCCATTTTGTGCCTCTTTTCTGGCGATCGATTTCCCCCCCAATGTTGCCATGGAATAAATTCTTTAATCGATTGCAAACATGTATGCTTTCCTCTTCAGAACTATTTGAATCATATTCATAACTGGATGCGTAACAAGAAAGCATATTCTCTGAATCTGAAGCCATTGTTTTGATTCTCCACCAATGCAAGACGTCTTGGCGTGACGTCACGAACTGGGGGCGGGACTTTCTGAAAATGCCCAATTCGCAGCTCAATTTTTTTGCAGATTTTGGACACTTTAAGTCATTTTTATTGGTGTTTTGCATTTGACTAAAAATATCATACTGCGTCTTTCGGGTATTTTAGATGCCATAAAACGTTTGGAAACAAAAAAGTGACGTCGGTTGTCCTTTAAATGTAAGAAAGGAAAATAGCGATTGAATACTTAATAACTAAATATTGAGTGTTCAGTCACAAAAAAACCATCAATAACTTTCAGAGAGGATTTATTTCAACACTAAAATATATTGAATGAATGTAAGAGCCCACGTGTTCACCCTCATTCGCTGTCATCGCCTTCGCTGTCCGAATAAGCACCCAGCAGGCTGAGCGACGATGACCCGTTCGGGACAGCCGCACAAGGAGTGTTGTGGAGTGCCGTGTTGCTGGAACACGACGACGACTTTTCGTCTGGAAAAGAGAAAACAAATTGGGGGGGGGGAGTTCATTGGAAAAAAACCATTTGGTGACTTGAAGCTCGAATGGCGTAAATGAACACTCCACATGTGCAGATTTGCCATCACTTACTCGCAAGGTTAACTGCTTGTGTGCTAGCGGCAGCTGTCCTGACGTGAGGCGTCGGTGTTGTTTTCTTGCGTACGACGAGTGATCCGAGAGCGCCACCTGAACCCAGCGTGCCCACACTTTTCTCCCAGCTCTCCAATTTGGTCCGTTTCACCGCGATGATCCCCTGTGAGACAAGAACCATTTCTCTTACAATCACTTTGACTTTTTTGATGAAAAAATAATCATAAAAAAGGCAAATTTGACGGCTAAAAAGGCTAAATTCTCACACGTCTGACATTGATTTTTGTGACTCTCATGAGCGATAAATATTAAATGAATTTTTAAAGATTAAATGAATTTGAACGAACAAAAAGCAAAAAAAGGTTTATCATATCTTCTTTCTGTAATAATAATAATAATAATAATAATAATGATGATGAAAAAGGTTTAGCATATATTCTTTCCGTAATACTACTACTACTACTACTACTAATAATAATAATAATAATAAGAAGAAGAAGAAGAATACATAATTAATAATGATGTTAATAATAATAATAATAATAATAATAATAATAACAATAATAATAATAATTAATAATAATGATGGATGATGAAAAAGGTTTGTCATATCTTTCTGTAATAATAATAATGAAAAAGGTTTATCATATCTTCTTTCTGTAATAATATCAATAATAATAATAATAATGATGGATGATGAAAAAGGTTTATCATATCTTCTTTCTGTAATAATAACAATAATAAATAATAATAATAATAAAGGTTTATCATATCTTCTTTCTGTAATAATAATAATAATACATAATTAATAATGATGATAATGATAATAATAATGATGATGATGATGATGAAAGAGGTTTATCATATCTTTTCTATAATAATAATAATAATAATAATAATAAATAATTAATAATGATGATAATGATAATAATAATAATGATGATGATGATGATGAAAGAGGTTTATCATATCTTTTCTGTAATAATAATAATAATAATGATAATAATAATACATGTTATTTATAAGTGCCTTTCAAAACTCTCCAGGACACTATACAATCACTAAACAGAGACATAAATAAAATCACAGATAGAATTATAAATAAGAATATCCATCATAATAAATAAAGTCCAAGATGGCGCCCAAGTAAGCAGAGCTGTCAGCGAGTGCTCTCACAAGACTTGCTATTTTTGTATTTTTGTGTTGTTTTTGCGTTTTCTATTGTTACCGACTTGTTGCGGGTATGTGGAACTGTCGCGGCTTGGAATTGAAGCGGATTCACGTGGGATAGGAGATGCGAGATAATGTGTTTTCGTCAATGGATGCTACATGCTACGTGTTTGCTTTCAACATTTCGCGCGTAAGCAGACGCGCATATTGCACCATGACGTCCCTGATCCACCGGTGAAAAGGACGCTTTAAAACAGCTTCATACAACAAAGAGGGTGCTTACAATTCAAGACTGTGTCTTTTGTTTTGTCACATTATTTAGTTTTTTGTTGTTGTTGTTGTTTTGACTTCAAGATGGCGCCGCGAGAGTGGCTGCCTTTATAGCAGCTCCTGTATTTTGTTTTTCTACTTCTTCCTTTCCTTTCCTCCCTTTGCTGTTGTGAAATAAAAACTTATTTTTGTCAACTTTCCAAAAACTGTTTTTCACACACAATGGTGTGAAGTAGAAGGGAAAAAAAATGCCAGAAATTGAGAAAATAAAAATACTTGAAATATTTCAACCTTTCCCTTCAAAAAAAAAAAAAGAAACTAAGCAATGCGCAAGCACACACAGCACTTGCGCGTTGTCTTACATACGTGTGTTTCCGCGGGTTTGACGGCCGTGAGGATGTCTGTTGGATTGTCTGCGTTGGACGACTTTGGCGACGAAACCTTGCTGCTTTCGTCCTCTTCGTTCTCGGAATCATCGTCTCGCAGTCTTTTCACCATCGCTCGCTCCAACATGTCCCTTGTGGAACACATTTGCGTCACAATGAGCAGTGATGGAGCATCGCAAGTTGCTTGACCCCCCCCCCAATTTTTTTATGGTAAATATCGTCTGTAATGTAATATCCAGTTACTTGGTCTCCCGCTCGTCTTCTTCTTTCTCTCGCTCCCTTTCTCTCTTCTCTAATTCTCTGTACTGGCCGAGCATCCCCTCAAAATCAACCTGGGCTTGTCTCTGGTTCAGATCCTTCAGCTCCTGGAGGTTCTCCAGCACCTCCATTTCCATCTTGGAATCCCGTGTGCGGTTCTCCAGCACCTGTTAGACGTGACCACGAAGCACTGCTCTGTTAGAGTTTTGCGCTGGTCAAAAATGCGTGGAGTTAGTTATCTTGGTTTGACGTGCGCTGACCTTCATGGGATTGTTGAGCTCCTCGTCTTCTCGCTCCTGCTGGATTCGCTTCTCCTCCTCCTCGATGAGTTTCTCCGCCTGGAAATTTCGGGTGGCGCCGTGCTCCATGGCGTAGTCTGTGTTCTCCGGATCTGTCTGAAATCATAATTCTTAACGTCACACGTCACTTTTGTCCCGTGAGCACATTCCCGCTTGAATTCACCTTGAAGGTAATTTCCGCCAGGCACCGAGTACATTTGATGTAAAAGCGGAAGATGGGAAGTCCCATGTAGAGTTGGTTCATGACTGTCTCTTTGCGTGCATTGAACTTCTTTCCCTTGTAGATGTACTCGCCGCAGGTTTTACATCTGTACATAATCAATGAATTATTATTACAATGAGTTTGAAAAGGTGAAGTGCTTTAGAAACGTAGTTTAGGGAATTAAAGTGGGTTCAACTCTTAAAATAGTCACTTCCATCCATTATTTGAATATTTGTTTGACACTTACCTCATGTTGAATGGTGCCATCAATCGGACCACATACTGTCGATCTTTGGGAAGTTTAAGTTTCGGGATTTTGGCCGGATCAAAATCCGGGGGGTAGTATTTCTGTCAATAAATAACACGCGTCAATCCAACCCGCAAAAAAAAAAAAAAAACATTTGTTTGAAACCAATTGACCATTTACACGTTGACTCTCTTTCGAATGTTTGTTTGAGGAACATTCGTAACGCATTACATATGTACTCGATGAGCTAGCGCTAAGCGAGCTAGTTAATCGCCGCTGTTCATCACATCCACACACTCTAGCGATGAGTTATAAATTTTTCGTTTTGACTTTATACTTACATTTAATACTTTTCTTTCTGACATTCTTACAGTCGCTGCACAACCAAATTGAACAAGGACAACTATCGCTGGGGTTTAGTAACTCCGTACATATATAATAACTTCCGGTTCTTCTTCTTCTTCTTCTTCTTCTTCTTCGTCTTCTTCCGGTTCTTCTTCTTCTTCTTCTTCTCTTCATCCAAGATGGACGCATCCGAATCTGTTTACAGCCTCCTACAGGACATTCTTCTCATTGCATATTTTCGCTTTTCTTTTCTCGTTCTTTTTCCATTCTTTTACTTTAACAGACACAACATTTTCTTGATGTATTTTTACCTAACCTGTTGAAATTCTTCGCACGTCAAAGGGGTAATGACAAATAGCTGCGTCCTGGGGGATCGTTAATGGGGTCCTTGATGTCAGCGCCTGTACGTGTGTGTGTGCGTGCGCGCGTGTGTGCGCGAGCGTGTTTGTATACACTCCTACTCTTAGGTTATTCCAACAAGAGGAAATGAGACGGTGATTAGAGATTTGTGTCAACATGTGTTAACATGGCCTGCTTCCTCCTTCTATTGGTTCTGCAGTATTGGACAATGGTGATATGCACATATTGGATACAATTCTTAAAAAAATGACTTGGGAAATATTAAAAAGTGGACTAAAATATTGTAAATTGATGGGAATAAAATGTAGTACAATTGTGGTTATTTTTTTTTTACAGAAATGTTGGTTATTGGTACATGTACTGATCACATAAGCAATCGGTAATTGTTTTTCCAAAAACATTGCTGCTCATATAAAGCTTAGAGTAATAAAATCTGTTGATGACAAAAAAAAAAAAAAAAAAAAAAACGATTCGGCATGTTGTATTTTTTGGAATATTCACCTGCAGAATAAAATGTGGTCTCTAAAATTCAAACATGGGCACCAATGACCATCCATAATTCCATGGGCAAACCCTCGGTGATGAGGGTCACCAAGATCATTTCCTCCATCAATATTTTAGACGCTCGCTGATGTCAAGGTGCCCTATAAAGAAGAGGAGGATACCTCCAAAACCAACCTTCACTTGACATCAGCACCATGTTGAGCAGCCGGGCCTTCGTCCATCTCTTCCTCCTCCTCCTCGCCACCAGCGCCGCCTTCCTGTACGCGTCGGCTACCGAGGAGGCTTCGGTGGAGACACGTTCGCTGGATTTCACGCTGAAAAGTCAACAGGAGAAAGAGTTGGTGAGAGCGCCATGTGAGGGGCTGTTTAGAGGAAATAATACACATAATACCTTTTATACAGATTGATGCTCTACAAGAAGTCTTGGAGAAACTGAGGAACAAGGAGATGCCCTTAGAGAAAAAATTGGGATGGCTTCCATCGGTAAGTACAATCTTTCTTTTATTGTTATTATGATTTTTTGGGGGGAGGGAGGGTATGTAAAAAATGTGTTTGCTCCATTTTTAATGAAATTATACTGTATTTTTTATTATATTATATATATATAATACATACTAAAAATATCATATATAATAAAACACATTTATATACAATAAAAATATATAATACATATTTAAAAACATGAAAAAATATGTATATTATATACCTTCATCTCCCTTTTTAATGAAATTATACTGTATTTTTAATTATATCATATAAATAATATATACTACAAATATAATATATAATAAAACACAATCATATACAATAAAAAATATATAATACAAATTTAAAAACATAAAAAATATATAGATTATATGCCTTCATCTCCCGTTTTAATGAAATTACACTGCATTTTTAATTATTTTATATATAATATATAAAAAATATAATATATAATTAAAAATATATAATATATATTTAAAAAACATTTAAAAATATTATATCCCTTCGTATCCTTTTTAATGAAATTATACTGCATTTTTAATATTTTATAGATATAAAATATATATTACAATATATATATATATTTAGATATATATTGTAATATATATTATATTTTTAGTTTTTATATATAATATTTTTATGATATATTTTATATATATAAAATGCAAAATATATATATATATATATATTCTGTTCAACAAGTCATTTTTTTGGACGAGTTGTATAATTTACGGAGGCAATTCTGAATTAAATTCCCTTTTTTTTCCCTTTTTTTTTTTGTGTCCTTTCAGTGTGACGCAGGGGAGCCATGCGCCGTACGTAAAGGCTCCCGAATTGGAACCCTGTGCAGTTGTCCCCGAGGGACTTCTTGTAACTTTTATGTCCTCAAGTGCTTGTGAAAGATAACAAATGACGCTTTGATCTGCATACTGTGTGTACTGTTTCATGTGTTGTGACAATTCCAAATGTCATTTGAAAATCACTCAATAGTTGTTTTGCTCAGGGGACAACTTCCTTGTTATTTTGGGTGAGCATATCAAAGATAAGATAAGTACGTGTTTTCAAGGGGGGGTGTTTGTCCTTGGTGTTGATATGCCAGTGACATTACTTCATAATATTTGTGATTACAAAAACATGTATAGTATGTTTGCTTGTACAAAGATGTACAACATGACATGTCGGAGGAAAAACAAAATCACCTATTGCTGTTCCTAACTATTAATTCATAAAAATTATAAAATGTATTAATAAATTGCATATAATATTATTGCGATTGTATTATGCATGAAAGGGGAGAAAAGTGAATATTCTTACAAGTACATCGATGCCATCTGTGATTAAAAAAAATACAAGCATTTTCTGTTGCTGATCCTAACCATTAATTCATAAATATTATAAAATGTATTAATAAATTGCATATAATATTATTGTTATCCTATTATGCAGGAAAAGGGGGAAAAAAGAGAAGAGACAGACTCATTACAAGTACATCAACTGCCATCTGTGATAAAAAAAAAACATTTTCATGATAGAAAACACACAAATGCACGATAACAATGACTAAAATGCTAATAAAAACGTAGCAGAGATTAAAAAGAAAGAAAAAATACACAGTGACATTTTTTAAAATTGTTTGGTTCATGTTGGTTAAGATAACTATAAAGGAAATGAAGAAACCAACAATTAAATAACTATAAAATTATAGTGTATTATCATTCCTGTACACGTTTTGAATCACTGAGATTTAAACCTATTTATTTATTATTTATGTATTTAAGTATTTATTAAAGCTAAATTGTTACGCAGCCATATATTATTAAATTAATTTTATTATTATACAGTGACGATCTTATTTTATTAAAATGAGATCGTGATTACGTTTATTATTTATTATTTTCGTCGCGCGTTCCTGGGGGCGGGGAATGGTGGCAATGACGTCATCCGCGTCATCAAACATGGCGCCCAACAGCCGGTCGCGGGAGGAGGAGAAAGGCTGACGAAGAGGAGGACGAGGAGGAGGAGGAAGAGTGAGCGGGGACGCCGAACCAATCCTCGCTGATCGCCCTTGTCGGACAAAACCCATCCACGCAGGTAGGTCTTCAATTGATATTTTAATATTTTCCCAAAATCATAATAATGGTGAGGGGCGTGGGGGCAAGAAACGGGTTTAATGGGGACACTGGGGAGGATGGATTGCACGTCAGTACGTCACGTGACAAGTCTTGGACCCCCACAGTGGTATTTTTGACAGAATTACATAAAAATCCTCAATCGGTAATTGTGTATGTGTGTTTATATTGATAATCTGTTTAATCTGGACCCGATGCAGGCAGCTGTCGAAATATGACCGTCATATTTCATAACATGATGTTGACACAATTTCTCATTGCACATTGTAACGATACCGAGGGAGACACGCACGTTTAATTGTTTCCCCCTCTAGTCCTGATTTTATGTAAATGCCACAAGAAAACAAACGGTGCGCTAAAAACATTCTTCACAGAGGATAAAGAATGTATGGCCGTGAATTATCGGACGTTTTGACGCATGGCTCAATCTGTTTTAAAAATATATTATTATTATTATTATTACTATATAGTAATATATTTATATGTTATATATATATTTATATGCTCTTAATATTTTTATATTATGTATTTATCAATATATAATTATATATAATAATCATGAATAATAATATATTATATACAGTGATAGCTCAGTTTACGGACTTAATTGGTTACCAGAAAGTGTGTGTGTAAGGTGAAAAGTGTGTCTTCCAAACATTAATTTCCCATAGAAAACCATTGAAATGAGAATAATCAGTTCCCAGGTCCCCATAAAATATAATTTTCGACTAAATAAGCCTTAAAACTACATAAAATATAAATGTATATGTATTATTATATTATATATATATATACATAATAATAATAAATTTTAAATATTGTCCCTGTTATATAATAATAATAATAATAATAATTCAGCGTATTCTACCAGAGACAAATTCCTTGTGTGTTCTACATACTTGGCCAATAAAGATGATTTTGATAATAATAATAATAATAATAATAATAATAATAATAATAATAAGAAGAAGAAGAAGAAGAAGAAGAAGAAGAAGAAGAAGAAGAAGAAAAGATGGTGGAGGAAAATAGACAGGAAGGAGTTTATTAATATAGAATCAACTTTAAAATTCTTCTTTATACATTTAAAGGACAACCGACACCACTTTTTTGTTTCCTAACTGACATCAGAAAAACGTTTTATAGCATCTAAAATATCCAAAACGCGCAGGCTGATATTTTTAGTCAAATGCAAAACACCAATAAAAAATTACTATTATTATTATTATTATTATTATTACTATCATTATTAATGTGCTCAGCCTGTTGATCAACTACAAAGAAGAAGAAGAAGAATGCATGTTCAACCAGACACAAATTCCTTGTGTTCTACATACTCGGCCAATAAAAATGATTTTAATAACAATAATAATAACAATAATAATAACCTGATGGTGATTCATAATTGTGTTCAAATTAGGCTTGCCAATGTAGGTCAGGGCTTCTGGTAGGGTTGAGGCCAGTGAGGGTAAAAAAAAAAGTTCTGATCCCGTGACTGTAAAGTGTCCTTGAGAATTTTGAAAGGCGTTTAGAAATTATATGTATTATTATTATTATTATGAATATTATAACCGCTCTGGTGGCCCACCGCAGCCCGTTGCCATAGTAACCCGCCCTCTTCGGAAGGAAGGAAGTGGAGTGAAGGGCAGCAACAAAGTGAAGTGAAAACAATGGAGGCTCATATCCAACCGCGAGATGCTGGTGGAATTTTCACGATTCTATCGATCCTGCAATTTGAGTGAAAATGACAAAAACCCTGGCACTGGAGTGGACACATTTTTACATATTGTCTGGCAGTGAATGAGTTACTAAATATGCTTAGAAGATCTTGTTTTTCTATCCTTTCACCCACGCCCCCCCATCCCCTTTCAAATTGCTGCTATGGACTGCAAATGTCCGCATTGTGGGACGAATAAAGGTTTTCTGATTTTGATTCAACAAGATGACTGACACACTTCCCCCTGATGGTTCAGTTCTCAGATGAAGACCACGCCCCCCCCCCGTCCCTCACCTTTTCACACCGAGCCACCACGGCCTTTGACGCGGACACCTCCCCCGAAACAGACGTTGGAAATGGCGTCCCCCTTCCAACTCCTACCTCCGCCTGCCACGGTGGGTTTCCTCAAGTTATCCCGTCCGTGCTGCTACGCCTTCCCCGCCGGGCGCGGCGACTGTGCCTTCTTCGCCGTCAACGGTTTCACGATGCTCCTGGACGGCGGCTCGGATCCGCGGGCTTGCTTCTGGAAGTTGGTGCGCCACCTGGACCGCGTGGACGCCTTGCTGCTGACCCACGCCGGCGATGACAACCTGGGCGGCGTCAACGCTTTCCTGGAGAGGAAAGTGGCCGAGATGGAGTTAGACAAGATGGCCGACCAGGGGGCTCCGAGGCTCATCTCGCCGGAACTCGGGGTGGTCTTCTTTAACGTCCCCGGAAGGTTACGGCGGGAGCAGCCGTCTTCCGAGTTGACGGTTTTCAAATGTGAGTGCACACTCAGAATCACACGAAAAATTGCCGAGTGGTTGCTCCGCAACTGCTAAGTGCCATATTTCGCGCTCCTTCTATTATATATCCTTCTATTGTGACAACTTGCTGTTGATTCATGACCATATTTTCCACAATAAAAGTCAATTATTAATTTATATATACAGGTAATTTTTTTCATACATTGGGCGCACCGCATTATGAGACGCAATCTTCAATAATAATACAGTAAAGTCTCGTTATATCGATATCGGATATATCGATAGTCCCGGTTATATCGATACTATTTCTATGCACGCACGGAGAAAATTACATGCAAACAGGGTCGGATATATCGATAGTCCCGGTTATATCGATATTTTTTCGGACTCCCTTGAATATCGATATAACGACACTTTACTGTATCTATCCTTCGATTAAATCCTTCTATTGTGACAACTTGCTGTTGATTCATGACCATATTTTCCACAATAAAAGTCAATTATTAATTTATATATACAGGTATTTTTTTTCATACATCGGGCGCGCCGCATTATGAGACGCAATCTTCAATAATAATACAGTAAAGTCTCGTTATATCGATATCGGATATATCGATAGTCCCGGTTATATCGATACTATTTCTATGCACGCACGGAGAAAATTACATGCAAACAGGGTCGGATATATCGATAGTCCCGGTTATATCGATATTTTTTCGGACTCCCTTGAATATCGATATAACGACACTTTACTGTATCTATCCTTCGATTAAATCCTTCTATTGTGACAACTTGCTGTTGATTCATGACCATATTTTCCACAATAAAAGTCAATTATTAATTTATATATACAGGTATTTTTTTTTCATACATTGGGCGCGCCGCATTATGAGACGCAATCTTCTATAATAATTATTATTATAATACATTTTATTTTAAGCGCCTTTCAAAGCTCTCAAAGACACTTTATAGTCACAGACAAGCATAGGTACTATAATAAATAAAATGCAATCACAAATAGAATACAATAAATAAAAGTCAATTATAAATAGAAACAAGAGATAGAGCGACACAGAATATGCAATTTTCAAGGCATCCACTAGATGGAGCTGCGCTCAAGGAAATGCCAAAAGTACGATCTTACGTCAGTCAAACATTTTGTTTGAACTCTGCGTTGTAAGCATATTGCTAGCAAGCAGCCATTTTGAAATAATGGCGTCTGGCTAGCAATATGTTAGCAAGGAGCTGTAATAATACCGTAATGACTCGCTCTGTACCAGCTATCTAGCTAGCTATTTGCTGTCTATTAGCTATCGAGCAAGCTTTCTATCTATTTGAGTTACTTTCGGGTTGAGTGAACGCTGACACGTGTGGCTGCCGCTGCTCACCCACAGAAAAACTGATCCCGTGACAGTAAAGTGACCTTGAGAGTTTTGAAAGGCGCTTATAAATTAAACATATTATTATTATAATTATTTAAGAAAATGGAAGGCTTTTGTGTAAATAAATAACACGGTAAGTGAACCATATTGCCACTTTATTCAATACGTTTTTCTATTAGCATTTTCTTGAGCGCAGCTCCATCTGGTGGACGCATTGCATATTGCGTCTTATAATGCACCAATGTATGAAAATAAATGGACAAAATACGTGCCTTTTACTGTGGAAAACATGGTAGTTAGCTTCAGGATTTTTAGTAGAGTGGTTGCTTGTGACCGATGCAAACGTTTAAGTTTCAGAATCCAACGGGATTCTTTCAATTATGTCTCATCAGGTGTCGAGAAGAATATAAACCAGGCAGGCGTCACTCTACGCCTGTTGAAGGAGTTAGACATCCAACCCCACCCCATGTTTCGACCACCGGCGGTCCCCCCGGAGCCCATCACCTTGTTCCAAAAATTGGGCGTTGGACAACTGCACTTGTACATCCTCTCTCCGGCCAAAAACAGCCAGGAGTACCAGACGCTCATGCGGGACTGGCCCGACGGGGCAACCCTACCAGGGGTCCCCCTAGCCTCGGTATCCGCCCTCCTCGTATGGCACCCAGCTTGCCCCCAGGAGAAGGTGATACGGGTGCTGTTTCCTGGTATCACACCGCAGTCCAAACTGCTGCAGGGTCTGAAGATGCTCAAGAGGTTAGCCTTCTTAAGGAAACCCACGGTGACCACGGGGGACCTGGAAAGGATGGGATGTGGTGGGAAAACTAAACAAACTGAAAGCCAGGATAGCGTCCGCTCCCAAGGGAAGGGGGTGCCCAACAGGGGGAAAGTATTGGTCACAAAAGAAAAGAACGGCTCCAAGAAAGCTACCGGCAAGGAGCCTAAAAAGAATGCTAAGCAGGGAGGCAAGGAAGAACCGGTCATCCTGAGGAATGGCGTGGGGAAGAAGGAGACCCTTACGTCCGGACCAAAAAATGACAACAAAGAAAAGCACAAAAAGGATACCCTAAATGACTCCAAAACGGGGTCCAAAAAGATTAAGAAGACACCCGGAAAGGACGGAAAGAAGGCAAACGTCAAGCCCGAACTTGGCCACTCCAGACCAGACAACGAGGACACACTAGAAGAATCAAAACCTGAGGAGAAAGACCCCTGCGGTGTATCCAAAACATCAACCCCTGAGGATATGACTCCAGATTTCCTCCGACTTCGAGAGGAAACAGAAACAGATAAGGCGGACGATAGAAACAAGTCGGCTGGTAGCCCAGAGAAGGCGGTCGCCGAAAGTCTCAGAGAAGATCCAAAACCGCAGGGCACTCAGACCGCAAACCAGCTTGGAGTCTCTAAGAAACCGGCCAAAGTGGTGGGATTCCCAACCCCGTTGAAGCAGACGCCAAAGAACGATCCGAGCATGGAGTTTGACTTGACCCCGACGGAGTACACCCTCCTGGACGGCGCTTTGAGAACCAGCCCTCCTTCGCGATCATCTTCCGATAACCGAGCCACTTCTGAGGAGAAAACCGTGGAGCAGAGTTCTTCGGATTCCCGGCCCAACAGCGCGGGCCACACTCCTTACTGTCTGTCTCCGGATGACACGTGGTGCACCGGAGACACCCTCAGCAGGTTGCAGGCACAGCAAGCGGCAGAAGTCGCCCAACCCGATGTTTCTTCCAAGCCGGGGCAACCCAACCCTAGGGAGAAACATCTGACTTTCCTGTCCCTAGGCACTTTGAAGGACGGGGTCTTTGATCCGTCCGTCTCCGTGGCCAACACCACCACCTCCACCCACTCCTTGCCAGCAGAGGTGAGCTCGCCTCAGTCCACCGAAGTGGACGAGTCGCTGTCCATGTCTTTGGAGCACGGACCCGCCTTGGGAAGTCAACGAGATCCGGACGACCATCATCCCAACGGCGGCCATTTTGCCGGAATGTCCAAGAAACCTCTGAGGTCTTTGGCGTCAGAATCGGGGCGGCCTCCCGTTCTGGGAAGTTTGAATTTTGAGACACCTTCTCACGACGTGGACCTGTGTCTGGTTTCCCCTTGCGAGTTTCGGCATTTCAAACCACCAGACGGCGGCTCGGGCGACGACATTCGTAAGGGCGCCGCTAAGGACGCGACATCGGGCGAATCAAACGCCCCCTTATGCACGGAGGAGTGTCCGTCCACCATGGCCGACGGAGTCCTGGACTCGGATGAGGACGAATCGTGCGGAATTCCGACAAACTTGGCCACCTGTCAAGCTTTACCCCGCGACCCGCTTCCTGCCCGGCTCCGGGATAGCCCGCCGATGCCCCCGCATCCCGACACCACCATGCCAGTCCCGCAGTCCGACGCCGGGGCCCATGGCAAGAAAGTAAAAAGCAGTGGGGTGCGAGGGAAAACACCTAGGGTGAGTAAACGCCTCCCCGCCATTCTTCTCAAACCCTACGACTATTTCATACATTGCTTGAAATATCATATTTTTTTCATTGGTCTTTAAAGGACAACCAACATCACTTTTTTGTTTTTTAACTGACACCAGAAAAACGTTTTATACCATCTAAAATACCCAAAACACGCAGTATGATATTTTAGTCAAATGCAAAAGACCAATAAAAATGACTTAAAGTGTCCAAAATCTGCAAAAAATTGAGCTACGAATTGGGCATTTTCAGAAAGTCCCGCCCCCAGTTGGTGACGTCACGCCAAGACGTCGTGCATTGCTGGAGAATCAAAACAATGGCTTCAGATTCGGATAATATGCTTTCTTGTTACTCATCCAGTTATGAATATGATTCAAATAGTTCTGAAGAGGAAAGCATACATGTTTGCAATCGATTAAAGAATTTATTTGTGCCATTTTGAGGCAACATTGGGGGAAAATCTCTCACCCAAAAAAAGAGGCACAAAATGGCGACATCCTGTGGCCACCTCCGTTTACACAGGCTGATAAATTCCTTATATGGCGCTTGGACGCCCTCTTCTGGCCTTCAAAAATAGCACACACAACAATATATTCTTATCTTCAAATTTATAATAATAAATTCTTCATACTTGTTTTTTAACTCATTCGGGGACTTTTTAACCTTACTTTTATTTTACTTAATTAATTAACTCCTTCACTGCCTGACAAAAATGTGTCCACTCCAGTGCCAAGGTTTTTGTCATTGTCACTTGAATTCCAGGACCCACACAATTTTGAGTTTTAGGACGACATAAACATTCAATGCAGCATAAGAAACTTTAGACTTCATCAGATCCGAAAAAAAAAGAGTTAATTCCTAAATTATATGCGTCTAGAGTTATTTGAGCTTGAAATGGGGCAGCTGTAGAAAATACATGCATATTGATTTATTGTATAAATAAAATTGTATGTATAATAAAAAAGGAAGTGCTGCCGACTTGTGGAAAAGAAAAAACGTACCAGAGGCCATGGCCAGCGCTGTATCGGCACCCAAGAATGAAAAAACAAAACCCGAAAAAATTCGGGAATGGTGCTCTACGTTATATTTTCAAAAAAAAAACCAAAAAATTGTGAATGGCAGTGAATGAGTTAATTAATAAAATTGACCATTGATTATTCGATTAATTCATTAATTTTTGGGCGATTTTCTGATAAGTATTGATCAGCAAACAAACGGATACCCGAGTAACTTTGAAATTGAATTTGTTCTGAGGTGATGGACTCCTCCCCGAAATCGAACCCGGGCAAAACCCAGACAGGAAGCGTCATCACAAAGACGAAAAAGGACGCAAAGTCGTCAGGTGTGTCCAACACTCGCCTGGCAAAGTCGGCGCCGTCAGAGTCCCGGGACCCCTCCTCCAACGAGGTCCCTAACGTCTTTGTGGACTTGGCCTACGTCCCCTCCGGATCGGCGTCCCCCACCGTGGGCGTGGACTTCTTCAAAAGTGTCCGCTCATCCTGCTACGTTGTCAGCGGCGACTGCCCCGAAAGGGAGAAGGTCATGCGGCAAACGCTGGATTCGCTGCTCTGCGCCAAGGCCAACTGGGAACACGCCACACAGGTCCGAACGCACACATATTGCCTGTCAGATAGGATACATTTGATTCTCACAAATGTCAGAATTTGTACAAAATAAAAATACACGTAAAAGTACAAGAAGTACAAGTACAAGTACAAATAAAAGTACAAGTACAAGTACAAGAAGTACAAGTGCAAGTACAAGTACAAATAAAAGTACGAGTACAAGAAGTACAAGTACAATTACAAGTAGAAGTACAAGTACAAATAAAAGTACAAGTACAAGTACAACAAGTACAAGTACAAATAAAAGTACAAGTACAACAAGTACAAGTAGTACAAGTACAAGAAGTACAAGTGCAAGTACAAATAAAAGTACAAGTACAAGTAAAAGAAGTACAAGTACAAGTACAAGAAGTACAAGTACAAGTACAAATAAAAGTACAAGATGTACTAGTACAAATAAAAGTACAAATACAAGTACAAGTACAAGATGTACTAGTACAAATAAAAGTACAAATAAAAGTACAAATACAAGTACAAGAAGTACAAGTACAAATAAAAGTACGAGTACAAGAAGTACAAGTACAATTACAAGTAGAAGTACAAGTACAAATAAAAGTACAAGTACAATTACAAGTAGAAGTACAAGTACAAATAAAAGTACAAGTACAAGAAGTACAAGTACAAATAAAAGTACAAGTACAAGAAGTACAAGTACAAGTACAAATAAAAGTACAAGTACAAGTACAAGTAAAAGAAGTACAAGTACAAAGAAAAGTACAAGTACAAGAAGTACAAGCACAAGTACAAATAAAAGTACAAGATGTACTAGTACAAATAAAAGTACAAATAAAAGTACAAATACAAGTACAACAAGTACAAGTACAAATAAAAGTACAAATTACAACAAGTACAAGTACAAGAAGTACAAGTGCAAGTACAAATACAAGTGCAAGTACAAGTACAAGTACAAATAAAAGTACAAGAAGTACAAGTACAAGTACAAATACAAGTACAAGTACAATCGCAATATAATAAATAAATAACAATATTTATGTATTGCACAGCAACCCTCATTTCAAGCTCATATAACATCAGACCCATATAATTTAGGAAATAACTTTTTTTGAAAGACGAAAGAAAAGACTAAGGTTTCTAACGCTGCATTAACTGTTGATGTTGTCCTAAAATTCAATATTCTGTGGGTCTTGGAATTTCAGTGACAATGACAATAACCTTGGCATTGGAGCGGACACATATTTGCACATCGTCTGGCAGTGGAATGATATCATGGATTGTTCTTTCACACATTGTACATAGTACTAAAACAATATCACTCAATTACTGGTACACCCCCCCCCCAAAAAAAAAAGCTAATTTTAAATGAGCATATCTTTCCTGCTGTTGCGCAGGTGACGGTCATCCCTACCTTTGAGTCGGCGGCCATGCAGGATTGGTACCAGCAGACGGTGGAGCGTCAGAAGGAGCTGGACGTGCTGGTCTTGGGCTCCAACAGCACCGTGGCCATGGAGGACGACACCTTCCCGGCATGCAAGATTGAGTTCTGAACAACCAATAACAGTGGGGGAAAGGGAGGTAAGGGGGGGGGGGAGATAAAGAGATTGATTTCCACAGCCTTCTCACATCGTTCTCTTTCATCCGCATCATCAGGGATTAGCGAAACTCACCCCGACTCGTTTCCGGCTACTATTGTGATTGTAATCCGATGATACTGTCGCTGCTTCAATCGGGATTATAACGCAAGAGAATGTTGCTTGTTAGTGTTGCCTCTGTCATGATTGTCTGATTGAATTATCTGATATTAGCTCTTCAAAAGTATTTTTTTTGTTGCCTTATGTATATTTTTATAATAATAATAATAATAATAATACATTTGATTTATAAGCGCCTTTCAAAACTCTCAAGGTCACTTTACAGTCACAGGATACATTTGTTTTCTGTGGGTGAGCAGCGGCAGCCACACGCGCCAGTGTTCACTCAACCCGGAAGTAACTCAAATAGATAGAAAGCTAGCTAGCTACATAGCTAGTAGATATCTAGCTAGCCAGCTAGACAGCTAATAGATAGTGAATACGTAGATAGCTAAACCTGTAGATAGTGAGCTAGATAGACAGCTATATAGAAAATAGATAGCTAGCTAGTTAGCCAGCTAGCTAGTTAGATAGTGAATATATAGCAAGTAGATAGCTAGCTAGGTAGCCAGCCTTTCAAAACTCTCAAGGTCACTTTACAGTCACAGGATACATTTTTGCTATCTGTGGGTGAGCAGCGGCAGCCACACGTGCCAGCGTTCACTCAACCCGGAAGTAACTCAAATAGATAGAAAAAAATGTCTTACACCCCCCGCAATTTTTGTTGCTGTGGCTCAATTTGCTTTCTGTTGTTAACTCTAAAGAATAAAGTATTAAAAAGGAGCCCGATGTTCTGACTGTAATTCCAATCTTTAACTTATTCACTGCCATTCAGGAATTTATTCGAGAATTGAAAATATGTGGTAGAGCCCCGTTACCGAATTTATTCGGGTTGTTTTTTCATGCTTGGGTGTTGATAAAGCGCTGGCCATGGCCTCTGGGAATGTTTTTTTTTCTTTTCCACAAGGGGGCAGTATTTCACTGTGTTCCAGATGTCGATGCTGTTAAAGCGCTATATAAACCAATATGTATGTATTGCATTGTGTTTTGGACAGCTGCCCTTATTTCAAGCTCATATAACTCCAAACACATGTAATTTAGGAATTAACTCGTTTTTTTCTGATGAAAGAAGAGAGTCTAAGGTTTCAAACGCTGTTACTGAATGTTTATGTAGTCCTAAAACTCCATTTTCCGTGGGTCCTGGAATTCGAGTGACAATGACAAAAACCCTGGCACTGGAGTAGACACATCATTTTTGCACATCATCTGGCAGTGAGTTATTCTTTTATTGTTTTTACTTAGAGGGAGTATTACATACATATATATATATATACACATATATACACATATATATATATATATATATATATTATATATGATGTTATATATCATATATATCTATATATATATATTATATATATATATATATATATGCATAATCTGCCAAAAAAATATGTATCTGGCTGTAATATTTTGCGCATGATAAAGAGTGACAATAACTTTATGTAAATAAAATAAACAATAGTTGCCCGAAAAATAACGTGTAATGGTCATTGGGAGCATGAACGACAACGCCATCAGTCGAAAATTATTTTTTGTTATTACACTTTTGTTTTTAAACAACACTTGATGTAAAATAGTGTCACATTATATTGATATCTTCAATATGACTTGTTTTGCTGTTTCAAATATATTTCGCATTTTATTTTGAATTCATTCATAGCCTCTTGCTTTCCGTTGAAATTGGTTTCTGTTTATTTTATGTTTTTACGTTTCATCTGAAAAAAATAACAATATAGTATATATTTTTTCTAGAATACATTTTTTTTCACAATCTTAATAAATTAACATCAACTGGACTTTACGTCTGTTTTCTTTTATTTAATTGTTTAGTCCCAAAGATGATAGCGTCCATTTTCTGTACGTCACAAAGAATATCAAAGGCGTGCGTTTAGTAAACACAATCAAACGCCGACGTGTTTTAAAAACAAAAATAAAGAAAAATACTTTGTCGAGTCAGCAAACTGTCGCTCGAACGTCGTCACGTTCAAAGACGGAAACCACTTTTTTGACGTCATTTGACTTCACCGTGACAACACAAGAAGAAGGAAAAACAAATCAAAGCAGCGAAGCAAGCGAAACAAACAACTCAGCCAATCAAAACGCAGCACAGGTTTCGGTAACCCCCTCCCGCAAATAAATGTAAAAAAAAAGGATTGCGATAAACTGCAAGAACGCACTCACGCATTTGTTTCACCACCCCTTGCAAGCATGAGTCCCGAGGGGAGCTTAACTTCCAGCGTCACCGAGAGCAGGTAAGCTTTCAAGCCGCTTTGCACACTCGCTCGTCGGCTTCAAGTCTCGCGGAGACGTCGGTGAAAGACGGGAGCGCGTGGATGGCGAAAAGAGTTCGGCATTTTTTTTCTCCCCCGTTCGAACTATTGCTTACTATTAACGGTCTGCAACTTTATAAGCTATTATTTCATTTTAAATAGTTAAAAACAATTTTATGACTTAACCTGATTACCTGCTAGAAGTCACATGACCTGGAGCGAGGGTTGCCCGACCTACGGAGGGGCCCTTGGCGGCCATCTTGCTCCGGTAGACCAGTGGTCCCCAACCTTTTTTTGCGCAACGGACCGGTTTAATGTCAGACACTATTTTCATGGACCGGCGGATCAATACAACAAAATAAGACGTTTGTTTTTTACTCATTTTCCTCGGTTACAGTGGGCTAATTTTAGCGGAATGTATCACGTGACCTAAACAAGCGTATTGACATGTGTCACGGGTAAGTCATAGACGGATGTAATCTGGTAATTTTTCATTTTTCAAAATAAAATATAGTTCAGACTCAGATAATAAATAAAATGGAAATTATGTAAATTATTTATTTCTGTACCAAATGATCCACGGACCGGTACTGGTCCGCGGCCCAGGGATTGGGGACCTCTGCGCTAGACGATTCGTAAATGCATGTCCTATCGTCTCCTTAATTTTCTGCATTTCCCTCACAATCCAAATAGCAGACAGGTATTTGTGGTCCTCCACGAATGAAGCCTTTTTAGCAAAATAGTATTTTGCCCCCCCCCCCCCCCCCTTTTGGATGAAGCATTTTCTTGCAGAGTACTATAGAGCCTAAGATTGATGCAAAGTGTTTATGTTTCACCTCATTTTGCTGCAAACAAAAGTTCTTTGCTAACGTGCATAAGATATTGCATATTGCAAATGGCTAGCATGTGTTTATGATCCCTTTCCGAAAATGCATTTTGAAGCATAGTGAAATTTTGCAATACAAGTTTATGGTGGCCAACACGCAAAAAGAAAATTGGTGAAAATAAAAGTTTGTTTTTATAGAATTTTACACATAACCTGCTCTATTATTAAGTTTTTATCCGGTTTATGCGATGAAATAGTTAAAAAGTTGTTTTCTAGATTTTGAACGGATTAAGATTTTTTACATTGATTTTAATGGAAAGTGCTGTTTCGGTTTTTGAACAAATCGGTTTTCGAACAGGTTTCTGAAACAGATTATGGTCGAAAACAGAGGTATCACTATATATATATATATATATATATATATATATATATATATATATATATATATATATATATATATATATATATATTTTTTTTTTTGCATAATCCCAAAGTGCTGTTATTACTTTCAATTTGAGGCATGAAAAATGTGAACCTTTTCAGGATGCATACGGTAGGCGTGGCCCTGGAGGAGCTCCTGCTGACGGCTCAGAAGCAAAAGTGCCTGACCGTCGGCATTTATGAGTCCGCTCAGTTTCTCAACACGTGAGTTGAGCTCGGCCGCTTACATAACTCCGGAAAATGTACCGCACGCACACACACATAGAGAAATAAATAAATATGAGATATACATACGTATATACATATACGTACATATATACACACACACACATATATATATATATACACACACACACATACACACTCATATAATAATAATAATAATACATTTTATTTCAAGCGCCTTTCAAAGCTCTCAAGGACACTTTACAGTCACAGACAAGAATAGATACAATAATAAATAAAATACAATTATAAATAGAATACAATAAATAAAATACAATTATAAATAGAAACAAGAGATAGAGCTATAGGTGTTTTTTGAGATGGGACTTGAAGGTGGGAAGAGAATCCATGTTACGAATGTTGGGAGGGAGTACTATACAAACACAATATACAAACACGCGTGTAATAAATATATATATATATGTATACACACATACATACACATATACATTTATACACATACATATGCAAATTTCCCCATTGTGGGACGATTAAAGGCATTCTAATATATATATACATATACATACACATATACAGTAAAGTCTGGTTATATCGATATCGGATATATCGATAGTCCCGGTTATATCGATACTATTTCTATGCACGCACGGAGAAAATTACATGCAAACAGGGTCGGACATATCGATAGTCCCGGTTATATCGATATTTTTTCGGACTCCCGAGAATATCGATATAACTGTATATACACATACATATCTCTCTCTCTCTCTCTCTCTCTCTCTCTTTTTATCTCTCTCTCTCTCTCTCTCTCTCTCTATATATATATATATATATATATATATAGATAGATAGATATATGTGTGTGTATATATATACATATATACACACACACACATATACATATATATATATATATATATATATATATATATATATATATATATATATATATATATATATATATATATATATATATATATATAATAATCTTCATCTTCTCCTCCTTGCAGGGATCCGGATAGCGTGGTCCTGTGCGTGCTGGCCACCGATGGCGACGAGGCGGACGTGGCTCTGCAAATCCACTTCACGCTCCTGCAGTCTTTCTGCTGCGACAGCGGCATCACCATCCTGCGGGTATGCGGCGTACCGCGACTACGCCGGCTGCTCGCGAGCAACGACGACGGCGGTGACAACAGACGCCAGGACGGGGACATACACTGCATGCTAGTCACGGTATGACACACTGACATTTTACCGAGGCGCGTTGAAGTTCAAATTGGGGCTTGATAGATCAGGAACTACTATTCCACTATAACATCCCTGATCCATTGCTGAAAAGGACGCTTTGATCCTCTCCTCTTTCATCTAGAACTGCTTCGTGTCACAAAGACGGTACAGCAAATGCCGAAGAATGAATAATAATAATACATTTAATTTCTAAGCGCCTTTCAAAACTCTCAAGGTCACTTTACAGTCACAGGATAAGTTTTTCTGTGGGTGAGCAGCGGCAGCCCATCCACGCCAGCGTTCACTCAACCCGGAAGTAACTCAAATAGATAGAATGCTAGCTAGCTAATAGATAACTACTAATAATAATTATTATTATAATACTAAAAATAATACATTGTATTTATAACCGCCTTTCAAAATTCTCAAGAACATAGCTAACAGCTAGCTAGCTAAATAGCTAACCAATTAGATATAATAGATAGCTAATAAATAACTCTGTGTGTCTGTATGTTGTCATGTTATTTGTTATTTTTTTTAACTTCAAGATGGCGCCTCGAGAGTGGCTGCCTTTCCAGCAGCTCCTGTGTTTTGTTTTTGTACTTCTTTCTTTCCTTTCATAACTTTGCTGCTGTGAGATGTAAATTTCTCCACTGCGAGACGAATAAAGGTACATCCAATCCAACTACAGATGCGCAATTTGGCATAATTGGGCGGTCACAAATGACAAATGATAAGATTTTACGCAAAACGCCATACTGCTTTTTTTTTTGGTTGTTTTTGTCCCCGCAGAACCCCAAGGCTGACCACTACCGTCTCCAGGAAGTGGACATCTACTGCCAGGAGAGCCTGCGCGTGGACCAATGGGTCCCTGAGTTGATCTTGCAGGATTGCTGAAGTGTAAAAAAAAAATGCGGCTTCGCTTCCAGATGAACTTTGACCCCGCGTACACAAACAAGTGTGAGGCTGGAACTCAAGACAACACGACAAAGCTGCACTGGAGCAAATTCCACACCGATGAGGCGGCAAAGCGAGATCCCGGCGCGGCCCCTTGCCCGCCGTGCGTTTCTGAGAAGCGAGACAGGAATGTGGCCAAGGTGATACTTTACGCAGCAATCGCGTGTGCGTTGACGCACGCAAGAACCCAGAGTGCGATTTAGTATTCTGCTGTTACGCTTCGGCGCCTTCGACGTCCTTGAATGTTCCGAGTGAGAAATGGACTGTAACGATCTGTTGTGATTTGACTCAAATAAAATATTTATATTGTACAACACTGTCACATTACACAGACACACGAATATGCATGAACGCAACACGAAGTATAGTGCCAATTGTTTGTTCGGAGGAAAATCTCCGCCTACCTTAACGTGGAAGAACTGAAACGGAAGCAGCGACGCTCTTGTGGGCGAAACTTCATGTCGTAGCTCCTGTGTAGTTTTAAAGTACTTCTGTTGGCGATTCTTTTGCCAATACCATCGGCAAATTCGACGTGGCACAAACGTTGAATGAGAATAAAGGCGGGGAATTGATTTGAAGAGCACTGATCGCAAGCTACGAGTGCAGACTGCTAATTGCTAGATGCCAACAACTTCCGGTGCTCCTTGTCTTCTGTTACGGATATTCCTGCCTTTGATTTTATTTATTTTATATTCAGCCTTTTATTGTATTTATTTTTATGTTATCTTACGCCACTTTTTTTGTGAAAGTAAAACTAATGGATTACTTTGAGTGCAGTTTATATGTACACGAACGCTTAATTACTAAAAACGAACGCGATTCATAACGTCCCTCTCCCCCATGATGGACGTGGAAGCCTCGGAATTCGATTGGTTGAGGCCGTTTTTAAAAATTTGAAATGACCAATGAGATGATTTACAGAACAAATTATTTCCGTCAACTGCGGGATCTGAGTGTTTTAAAAAACGACATCAGAGCATGTTTGCTATATCATCTTTTTATTGTTATCGCTCTGCCAATTTTGTTTTTGCGAATTGGCTCTGGCACAAACTTTCAAAGAGAATAATGGCGGGGAATGGATTTCAAGAGCTCTGATCGCAAACTATGAGTGGAGACTGCTAATTGCTAGCCGCTAACAACTTCCGGTGTACCGGATATTCTCCCTTTTATTTATTTTAGATTCAGCCTTTTATTGTATTTATTTTTTTTATCTTACTTCGCTTTCATTGTGAAAGTAAAGCTAATTGGCTGCTTTCCGTGCGGTGTACATTAACACAAAAATATAGACGTTTAATAACGCCCCTCCCCCCGTGATCGAGGACGTGAAAGCCTCGGAATGTGATTGGTTGAAGCCGTTTTGAAAAATTTGAAAGGACCAATGAGATGATATGGCAGAACAAATTATTTCCGTCAACTGCGTGTTCGGAACTTTAAAAAAACGACATCGGAGCATGTCTGTTATATCATCTTTTTATTGTCATCTACCTGTCAATATCTTTTTTTTTCGACAACAAATATCCACAAAATATTAACAGTGTGTGAGAAAAAAAATGTGATTTTTGTATGTATGGCATATTAGAGAATCACCCCCCCCTCCCCCCCAAAAAAAGATGTTCCTAGCAGTCAAGGCAATAAAAACCACCCCATTCCATAATAACAAGAATGACAGATTCCGGTATGTTTTGATATGAAAAGTATGACATTTTTCACACACACACACACACACACAGGCACGACGAGGACGCAGATTGACAACGGGCCAATCGTAATGATTGGCATGTAAAATGGCCGCAGCCATTTGGCCAATAAGTAAATCGAGTCAACGCTGAGTGACTTGACAGAATCGAAATGGTTCAAATCAAAACACATATGAGGCGAATTGATATCTGCATTCTGACACTATCTTTCACACGGACACAACGACCAGAGAAAAGATCGGCTTGATGGGTCGTGTTAGAAGGGCTTCTGATACTACGTCCACAGCTTAAAGGACAACCGACGTCACTTTTTTGTTTCCTAACTGACATCAGAAAAACGTTTTATAGCATCTAAAATGCCCAAAACATGCAGTATGATATTTTTATTTTTATTCAAATGCAAAACACAAATAAAAATGACTTAAAGTGTCCAAAATCTGCAAAAAAATTGAGCTGCGAAATGGGCATTTTCAGAAAGTCCCGGACTATCGATATATCCGATCCTGCGGCATGTAAATTTTCTCCTTGCGTTCATAGAAATAGTATCGTAATAAGCAGTACTATCGATATAACCGATATCGGTATAATGAGACTTTATTGTAGTTCTGAAGAGGAAAGCATACATGTTAGCAATCGATTAAAGAATGTATTCCGTGTCATTTTGAGGCACCTGGACTGCAATGTAGTGTCCCAGAAAAGAGGCAAAAAATGGCGACCTCTTGTAGACATGACAGTGTATTGCATTTCCACAGGCTGATAAATTCCTTATATGGAGCTTGGACGCCCTCTTCTGGTGCAACATGAGGTTTTAAGACCAAACAAGCATTGACGTGATGGAAGAACTGCTACAATGTGTCCTTTTTTTTCCGGTCAGGGGCGATCCTTCAGTGACGTCACGTACGGACTCGTCACCAACTCAAAAACAAGACTTCCGGAATATTCAACACGAGTCTTAAAACGTCAAATATAGCTATATGCGGTGGAATCTTATTAAAACACGCTCAGTAGAAGTCATTTGAAGCCGTTTAAACAAATTATGGACACAACTTGTCCGGAGACGTCGGTTGTCCTTTAAAAAAATAAAACAAAACAACACACCCCTCATTCTTGCGCTACCTTTCACAGTAAGTCAGATATGAGGGGAAAAAAACTAGCTTTGAGAAAGGGGCTACTGATTACATAGATGAAAGAAAGTTTGTACATTTTTTTTTCTTTCTCTTACTTTTTTTCATGATTTTAATTATCAACGCAAAGGAAGCTGCATTTATATTTGTTGTATTAAAATCAAGACAAATAAGAAGCAGGAACTCCCCCCAGTGGTAATTTGTTATCTCGGTTGGCTCAACAAATGGGGATGCACCATATTTCAAACTTGATTGACAAGAAATCCATATCAATGATACCTTTTGTATTGAAATATATATTACATTGTATAATATTTTATGTATAAATACGTTTTCGATCTATTCGACGCTACTATTTTTTTTTATGAACTGAACTGTTTGGGCCTTTGGAAAGATTTTTTTTTTACCTTATACAGTCATTCCTCGCTACTTTCCGGTTCACTTATCGCAATTTCAGTACATCGCAATTTTTTTTTTCAGGGGAAAAAACATTCAGAATAATAAAAGAAAATTATTTGACGATTGACTCCGATGTTTTGTACATGGCTGTCGCTTGATTGGTTCCCAGCGTCATCCAATGACAGCAGGATATCTCATGGTTTTACAGCCATGTGGATTGGCTGTGCATCTTCTCAGCCAATCTCTACATACATATTGATTTATATAGCGCTTTAACAACAGCTGATGATGGAACAAAGCGTTAATATGGAAAAAAAGGGAAATGCTGCCCCCTTGTGGAAGAGAAAAAAAAACATCTCCAGAGGTCTGGCCAGAGCTTTATCGGCATCCAAGCATGAAAAACCAAAACCCGAACCATCTTCGTCATATCTTCAATTCCCAAATAAATTTGCAAATGGCACTTGAATGAGTTCACAAAGACTAAACGTCAACAATGGAACTACTCCATTCTACCTGCCACTCAATCCTTGGCTCCACCCCCTAAAATAAATACATCCCCTTCAAAATAAGATGACACTTGTCGATAGTTAACCAGCATGATGTGAAAATTAGACCGAAGCACCTTGGCACAAACGGCTCTCAACCATCGTGATCGGAAAAAAAAGAATTTTTTTCCCCACCTCCATTTTGACTCCGAATCGCAGATTATGGCGCTTTTCCAGAGAGGCTATTTCAGGACTGTGTGTGTGTGTGTGTGTGTGTGTGTGTGTGTGTGTGTGTGTGTGTGTGTGTGTGTGTGTGTGTGTGTGTGTGTGTGTGTGTGTGTGTAGCTATAGGATGATGCAGGGTTTCTTGTCCTTAAAAGGGTTTTCGGAGGTTGGAATGCCGACCAGCAACGG